>NC_143051.1:5995000-6172500 GCF_057628025.1 Oncorhynchus mykiss | reverse complement strand
AACGAGCTGCAACAAACACTGAAACTGGACCGTTTTATCTCCATGTTTTCGTTCAAAGACTCAATCATGGACATTCTTACTGACAGTTGTGGCTGCTTTGCGTGATGTATTGTTGTCTCTAACTTCTTGCCATTTGTGCTGTTGTCTGTGCCCAATTATGTTTGTACTATGTTTTGTGTTGTTGTCATGTTGTGTTGCTACCACGCTGTGTTGTTGTCTTAGGTCTCTCTTTATGTAGTGTTGCGTTGTATCTCTTATCGTGATGTGTTTTGTCCTATATTTTTATGTAATATATTTTTAATCTAATCCGCGGTCCCCGCAGGAGGCCTTTTGGTAGGCCGTCATTTGTAAACAGGAATGTGTTCTTAACTGACTTGCCTCGTTAAATAAAGGTTACATAAATTCCATATTAAAAATTGGTCTGAGTCTCCGCCAGCTTTGTGGGCGGGGTTAAATCATGCTGACCGGTAAGGGGCGGGGTCCTACTGCTACATCATGGCACACTCCTAGTCGTAAACTTTCACATGTGTAGTTTGAACGGATCTCACAAGGTGTAACCGATTTGTGTTTTAAGACGTTTACATTTTTTTGTTGTTAAGTATATTTGTTTTTCAAAAGGTTATTTATCCGTAAAGTGATGGCAAAAGGAGAAGGCGCCGATCAATATTCCAACAATAGTTTATTAACGAATAAACCGGTCAACCCAGATGTGGTCAAATTAGCTGGGAAGGTAAGTTGATTAATGTATAGTTTTATGAACAACAATATTAGCAGTAAATGTGTATGCATGATATGTACAACCTGAACTAAACTGGAGAGGAAGACGGCTTTGATTGAACAGCGATTCCAAAGAGGTGGAACGGTTTGTCAATATTCTCATGTCTAACTTTTTATACGTCCAGCCTAATCAATTAGTCTAGGTATTGATGATAAACTATAATCCGTTTTATTTCCACCGGCTTTGATGACAGCAGCCACCACGTTTCAATTACATTCCGCAAGGCGAGCACCAAACCCCGTCCTGTCTTCCCTTTATTCATTGAAAATGATTAGCTATAGCTATTTACGGCAAGGATGTTTTTTGCTTTGAAAAACCTATTGAGAATAGCGTAGGTTATATAAGTGATTAGAAATAGCTATGCGGTTTAGTCCGTCCCCTCGGATATATATGAATTGTAATGTGGCTTTTGGGGGTTGGAAACATATAGGAGTAGTCTACGCCGTGTCAGAGGAGCGTCTTGCTCGATGTAGCTAACACAGGCAGCGAGGCTACGTGTCATTTCACCCGGGCTGGAGCTGTGATTTCTTCTAAAGTTTGAATGAGCGCTTCTATGCTTGATTTTGGTGTATACTAGGGGTGTGAATCGTAAACAAAATAATTGGGATCCTTCACGTTAAGAAAAATGCCTAACCGATAGTTGTGTAATGATGTTAGTTGATAACTTGCATTATTGCACTATCTTCAAAACTGCACGCAGAAATAAACTCCTCTTTCCAGGTCGGAATGAATTGTCTTATCCTCCTATACTGGTTTTTTTTAGCAGCTGGTTCAAGGTTTGGTGGTGCCTTGACCAGCTTGTCTGGTGCCTTGGCCAGCCTTTCTGGTGCCTTGACCAGCTTTCGATGCTTGTCTGGTGCCTTGACCAGCTTGTCTGGTGCCTTGACCAGCTTTCGATGCTTGTCTGGTGCCTTTGACCTGCTAGTCTGGTGCCTTTGACCAGCTTGTCTGGTGCCTTTGACCAGCTTGTCTGGTGCCTTTGACCAGCTTGTCTGGTGCCTTTGACCAGCTTGTCTGGTGCCTTTGACCAGCTTGTCTGGTGCCTTTGACCAGCTTGTCTGGTGCCTTGACCAGCTTTCGATGCTTGTCTGGTGCCTTGACCAGCTTTCGATGCTTGTCTGGTGCCTTTGACCTGCTAGTCTGGTGCCTTTGACCTGCTTGTCTAGTGCCTTTGACCAGTTTCCGATGCTTGTCGAAACATTTTATTCACACTTCCACCTGCCAGAGATCACACTGACAAGAGTAGGCTACACACATCTGAAAACGAAGGTCAAACTGCAGGACACGGGATGAGACACTTAAATTGAGCCACTCGCAGCTCAATTAATTTCCGCCTAATCTCTATAGGCCACTTGAAGCCTACGCACTGATAGACAGTGTCTCCGTGAAGAGGTTGGGAGTTGTCGGTGCGCAACACATCGCATCCTCAGTCTGTATTCTCCTTGTCAGATTTATTTTTCTTGTCCCGGCCAATTGTTAAGGTCGAGCCCTGGGTTAAGAAGGTCGAGCCCTGGGTTAAGAAGGTCGAGCCCTGGGTTAAGAAGGTCGAGCCCTGGGTTAAGAAGGTCGAGCCCTGGGTTAAGAAGGTCGAGCCCTGGGTTAAGAGGGTCGAGCCCCGGGTTAAGAAGGTCGAGCCCCGGGTTAAGAAGGTCGAGCCCCGGGTTAAGAAGGTCGAGCCCTGGGTTATTGCACACTCTTCTCTAGAGGTTGATTGCACAGGAAGGTTTAGCTGTTGCAGTAGAAGTTTGATGACCATGTTCTGCAGTTTCCAATTCATTTAACTCCTTTACAAGTGTAGGCCCACATTCCAGACAGACAGGTTTGTTAACCCAGACCCTGCGTGTCCCCAGGCGCTCTCATTTGTTGACTTCTGTAACCGTAAAAGCCTTGCATATGTTAATATCAGAAGCCTCCTCCCTAAGGTTGTTTTACTCAGAGTGCTCAGCACACTCCGCCAACCCTGATGTCATTGCCTTGTCTGAATCCTGGCTCAGGAAGGCTACCAAAAATTTACATCTCCAACTACAACATTTTCCATCAAGGTAGAACTGCCAAAGGGGGAGGAGTTAGCCTGCAAAGTTCTGTTATACTTTCCAGGTCTATGCCCAAACAGTTCGAGCTTCTAATTTTAAAAATGAATCTCTCCAGAAATAAGTCTCTCACTGTTGCAGCCAGTTATAGACCCCCTCAGCTCCCAGCTGTGCCCTGGACACCGTATGTGAATTGATTGCCCCCCCCATCTATCTTCGGACTTCGTTCTGTTAGGTGACCTAAATTGGGATATGCTTAACACCCCAGCAGTCCTACAATCTAAGCTAGATGCCCTCAAACTTACACAAATTATCAAGGAACCCACCAGGTATAACCCTAAATCCGTAAACATGGGCACACTCCTAGATTTTATCCTGACCAACTTTCCCTCCAAATACTGCCTCATTGCCTGCATCCGCTATGGGTCAAACGACCACCCCTCATCACTGTCAAACGCTCCCCAAAACACTTCTGCGAGCAGGCCTTTCTAATCGCCCTGGCCCGGGTATCCTGGAAGGATATTGACCTCATCCCGTCAGTCGAGGATGCCTGGTCGTTCTTTAAAAGTAATTTCCTCACCATCTTGTATAAGCATGCCCCTTTCTAAAAATGTAGGACTAAGAACAGATATAGCCCTTGGTTCACTCCAGACCTGACTGACCTCGACCAGCACAAAAACATCCTGTGGTGTTCTGCACTAGCATTGAATTGTTCCCGCGATATGCAACTTTTCAGTAAAGTCAGGAACCAATACACGCCATCAGTCAGGAAAGCAAAGGCCAGCTTTTTCAAACAGAAATTTGCATCCTGTAGCTCTAACTCCAAAACATTTTGGGACACTAAAGTCCATGGAGAATAAGAGCACCTCCCCCAAGCTGCCAACTGCACTGAGGCTAGGTAACACTGTCACCACCGATAAATCCACGATAATCGAGAATTTCAATAAGCATTTCTCTACGGCTGGCCATGCTTTCCTCCTGGCTACCCCAACCCCGGCCAACAGCTCTGCACCCCCCGCAGCTACTTGCCCAAGCCTCCCCAGCTTCTCATTCACCCAAATCCAGATAGCAGATGTTTTGAAAGAGCTGCAAAACCTGGACCTGTACAATTCAGCTGGGCTAGACAATCTGGACCCTCTCTTTCTGAAATTATCCACCGCCATTGTTGCAACCCCTATTACCAGTCTGTTCAACCTCTCTTTTGTATCGTCTGAGACCCCTAAAGATTGGAAAGCTGCCGTGGTCAAACTGTTACAGACCTATATCTGTGGTCAAACTGTTACAGACTTATATCCATCCTGCCCTGCCTTTCAAAAACCATGTCAATATACCGATCCCTGACCATTTCGAATCCCACCATACCTTCTCCACTGTGCAATCCGGTTTCCGAGCTGGTCACGGGTGCACCTCAGCCACGCTCAAGGTACTAAATGATATTAGAGCCGCCATCAATAAAAGACAATACTGTTCAGCTGGGTTCATCGACTTGGCCAAGGCTTTCAACTCTGTCAATCACTGTACTCTTATCGGCAGACTCAACAGCCTTGGTTTCTCAAATGACTGCCTCGCCTGGTTCACCAACTACTTCTCAGAGTTCAGTGTGTCAAATCGGAGGGCCTGTTGTCTGGACCTCTGGCTGTCTCTATGGGGTACCACGGGGTTCAATTCTCAGGCCGACTCTTTTCTCTGTATATATCAACGATGTCACTCTTGCTGCGGGTGATTCCCTGATCCACCTCTACACAGACGACACCATTCTGTATACTTCTGGCCCTTCTTTGGACACTGTGTTAACTAATCTCCAAATGAGCTGCAATGCTAGTGAAACTAAATGCGTGCTTTTCAACCGTTCCATGCCCACCCGACGAGCATCACTACTCTGGACGGTTCCGACTTAGAATATGTGGACAACTACAAATGCCTAGGTGTCTGGCTAGACTGTGAACTCTCCTTCCAGACTCATATTAAAGTCTGTGTGCCAGACAGACAGGTTTGATATGGGTAATGTGTAGGGTAGCAGTCCCAATAAGTCTGTTGTGAAATGCATGTCATGGGTTGGCACGGTTTTGGTTTCGAAAGGATTCAACCTTGTGTAACAGTATAACTTTAGACCGTCCCCTTGCCCATACCCGGGCACGAACCAGAGACCCTCTGCACACATCAACAACAGTCTCACCCTCGAAGCATCGTTACCCATCGCTCCACAAAAGCCGTGACCCTTGCAGAGCAAGGGGAACCACTACTTCAAGGTCTCAGAGCGAGTGACGTCACCGATTGAAACGCTATTTAGCGCGCACCACCGCTAAGTAGCTAGCCGTTTCACATCCGTTACACTTGTGCAATACCGTTGGTGTTTGACCTGAATTAAAACCTAGTGTTTGGCCAGTTAATGTATGTTGCCAGTGAGTCAGTCCACAACACTGTGAAAGATGCCTTAATGTCCCTGTGGCCTACATCAGACTTAAGAGAGGATCCTTTTTCAGTCAGACCAACAAGTTGTCACTGAAAGAATGTGTTGGTGCGTCAACAGCCTTGGTTATCTGACGTTTATGGTCACACAGTGACTCATGTGTCTAACCAGATCCAAAGTACAAACAATAATAGACACAGATTCTCAAGGAGTTGTTTTATTTTGAACTTGTTTTATGGCCTGTGAACTTGCCCTGAAAACTCCACTTAGTCTAGCAGAGGATAAGGATTGATTTGGGACCCGGGCACAAATAAACTTTTATGTTCCCTGCAGTTCTTAGTACCCAGTGTTTTCCCCCTATATGTGAATGAGGTGACGTCTCAGATCCCACCAATCAGGATCCTCGCCAACCGGGTGGCGGCCACAGAGAGCCCTTTTCATTGGCTTAGGAGGAGGGTGTGGGTGCCTGTGCTCCTGACTGCCTATTGGTTGACAAATGTTGAGGGCTCCCTTTCAAGCTGGCTAGCCAACCTGGCGAAGTTCCCTGCCAGAGAAGTGCAGAAAGGCCCTCGTTCTCGCCAGGGGATTGTGACAACCCTGTGAGGAGACACACTAACCAGTCTGGCCATTTTGTATTTATTTTTGACCAGGCTCCAACTACTTTTGACCAGGCTCCATAGAGTGATGTAGAGAATACGGTGCCATTCTGGAGGCAGTCTGTCAGGTCACTCATGCCAGGGAATTGATATGAAAGTAGTGCACTATGTATGGGGAATAGAGTACCGTTTGGGATTTTTTTATTTTATTTCACCTTTATTTAACCAGGTAGGCAAGTTGAGAACAAGTTCTCATTTACAATTGCGACCTTGGCCAAAATAAAGCAAAGCAGTTCGACACATACAACGACACAGAGTTACACATGGAGTAAAACAAACACACAGTCAATAGTACAGTATAAACAAGTCTATACGATGTGAGCAAATGAGGAGAGATAAGGGAGGTAAAGGCAAAAAAAGGCCATGGTGGCAAAGTAAATACAATACAGCAAGTAAAACACTGGAATGGTAGATTTGCAGTGGAAGAATGTGCAAAGTATGAAATACAGTAGGGAAAGAGGTAGTTGTTTGGGCTAAATTATAGGTGGGCTATGTACAGGTGCAGATGCGGACAGGGTGATTGGTATCGAGGTGGGAAAGGTTCCAGTCTACAACCTGTGGGGACAGAGAGAATAATTGGGTTACACTGTTCTCACGCTGTCGTGGGACCGTCTCATGACAAAATGCCTCTCTGTCCCAGATTCCCAGCACTGGTCCTCCTGTTACTGTGGGTGTGTTCTGTAGCCCCCATCCCTGCGCTGGTCCTCCTGTTCTGTAGCTGGATGGTAGATCTGGAAACCAGAACTCTTGAGTAAAACAGACGAGTGAGGGAGGGATAGGAGAGAGACTGTTTTGGATTAGGCTGCTAAGCAGAATACCCCCCTATCACCATTGTAAAGAGAGCCTGCTAAATGCTAAGCCAAAGAGACCGTAGATCCAATCATATTTAGGCTAGCTCTGCAAATAAGTTGATGTGATTTTATTATTTGACCCTTCTGGTCATTTATGCACATTTGAACATCTTTGAAGAACGATCTGGCCATGTACTCTCATTATCCCCCGGCACAGCCAGAGGAGGACTGGCCATCCATCAAAGCCAGGTTCTTCTCTCTACGTTTCTTCCTAGGGTTCCTGCATTTTCTAGGAAGTTTTCTTCCTAGCCAGTGTGTTTCTACATAAGTTAATGCACCTTGCACTAATTGTTTCAAGCTATTGACACGTTGTCCAGTTAGTTGGATCATCTTTGTAGTAGGGCTGGGAATTGCCAGGGAACTTATATATTTTCACGATACTTAGCAATATATTACAATTCTATATGTATTACTATTCTATATGTATTACTATTCTATATGAATTACTATTCTATATGAATTACTATTCTATATGAATTACTATTCTATATGAATTACTATTCTATATGCATTACTATTCTATATGCATTACTATTCTATATGCATTACTATTCTATATGCATTACTATTCTATATGCATTACTATTCTATATTTATTACTATTCTATATGAATTGGTTTCATGGAAAACAACTTCTAATCAGTCATGGAAATAAGTTACAATCATGTTGGCTTACCATTTCATGAAGACAAATACAATGGCTTAGTATTCACCCCATTGGCATTTGTCCTATTTTGTTGCCTTACAACCTGGAATTAAAATCTATTTTTTTTTTTTGGGGGGGGGGTGTTTGTATCCTTTAATTTACACAACATGCCTACCAGTTTGATGAACAATTGTTTTTGTGAAACAAGCAAGAAATAAGACAGAAAAAACATAACTATTCACGCCCCCCCCCCTCCTCTAAGTCAATACTTTGTAGAGCCACCTTTTGCAGCAATTACAGCTGCAAGTCTCTTGTGCCAAGCTTATAGAGACATGCCCCATCTAGCCACTGGGATTTTTGTACATTCTTCCAGGCAAAACTGCTCCAGCTCCTTCAAGTTGGATTGGTTCCGCCGGTGTACAGCAATCTTTAACTCATACCATAGATTCTCAATTGGATTGAGGTCTGGGCTTTGACTAGGCCATTCCAAGACATTTAAATGTTTCCCCTTAATCCACTCAAGTGTTGTTTTAGCAGTATGGTTAGGGTCATTGTCCTGCTGGAAGGTGAACCTCTGTCCCAGTCTCAAATCTCTGGAAGACTGAAACCGGTTTCCCTCAAGAATTTCCCTGTATTTAGTGCCATCCATCATTCCTCCAATTCTGACAATGTTTCCCTCCAGTTGAAAAACATCCCCACAGCATGATGCTGCCACAACCATGCTTCACGGTGGGGATCGTGTTCTCGGGGTGATGGGAGGTGTTGGGTTTGCACCAGACAGTGTTTTCCTTGATGGCCAAAAAGCTCAATTTTAGTCATCTGACTAGAGTACCTTCTTCCATATGTTTGGGGAGTCTCCCACACGCCTTTTGGCGAACACCAAACATTTTGCTTATTTTTATCTTTAAGCAATGGCTTTTGTCTGGCCACCCTTCCGTAAAGCCCAGCTCTGTGGAGTGTACGGCTTAGTGGTCCTATGGACAGATACTCCAATCTCCGCCGTGGAGCTTTGCAGCTCCTTCGGGGTTGTCTTTGGTCTCTTTGTTGCCTCTCTGATTAATGCCCTCCTTGCCTGGTCCGTGAGTTTTGGTGGGCGGCCCTCTCTTGGCAGGTTTGTTGTGGTGCCATATTCTTTCAATTTCTTTGGTAATGGATTTAATGGTGCTCTGTGGAATGTTCAAAGTTTCGGATATTTTCTTTTATAACTCAACCATGATCTGTACTTCTGCACTACTTTGTCTCTGACATGTTCGGAGAGCTCCTTGGTCTTCATGGTGCCGCTTGCTTCAGAACAGGTGTGTGTGTGTGTGTATGTATGTATATATATTATATATATATATATATATATATATATTATATATGTGTATATATATATATGAGATCATGTGACACTTAGATTGCACACAGGTGGACTTTATTCAACTAATTATGTGACTTCTGAAGGTAATTGGTTCTCCAGATCTTATTTAGGGGCTTCATAGCAACGGGGAGGGGCTTCACAGCAAAGGGGAGGGGCTTCACAGCAGAGGGGGTGAATACATACGCACTCAACACATTTCTGTTTAGAATTTTTGAAACGTGTTTTTTTTATTTTTTTATTTTTTTTATTTTTTTTTCACTTCACCAATTTTGAATATATTGTGTATGTCCATTACATGAATTCCAAATAAATTAAAAAACATTTAAATTACATTATGCAACAAAATAGGAAAACACAAGACGGGATTAATGTTTTGCAAGACACTGTATAGGGAATGTTATACATTATGTTTTTTTGAATAATTATTTTATTATCATGATTTTTGAATAATTATTTTAATTATATCTTTAAAAAATATTGGCGTAACAATACTGTATCCCCTCTCCCCATCCCTACTTTGTCTAGAATTCCCTCTATTAGAGCTGTTTAGTTATTTGTTGGTTTGTGACTCTGTTGAGGGTCAGACTGCAACAAAGTTCAGTTGGTGTCTGATGTGAAAGAATGTTTTTTTTTTTTTACAAGACTCATTATTGCATCAATCCATTCCGTGGAAGCCTGGGTGCCATCTTGTTTCTGCTTTGCAGTAGCAAACCCCATTGATACAACAGACTGGCATTCAGGTCCTAAGCTATTGCATGAAACTTTTTTTTTTTTTTAAGGAATGAATTAATGCAACATTCATGCATTGCGCATTCCTCTACCTTTTTAATGTGGATCCTAACAAACTAAACTGTTAAACATGTCAACTTGTTGGTAATGAATAAACCCCTTTTTTTTCCCCCCTGTCTTTCCCAGCGTGAGCAGCGCGACAGGTTGTCCATATGCAACAAGCTGTGCTACGCGGTGGGAGGAGCGCCCTATCAGATCACAGGCTGTGCGCTGGGCTTCTTCCTCCAGATATACCTACTGGATGTGGCACAGGTGAGTCTTCAGTCAGTAGCACCCTTACTCTCTATTTAGGGCGCTAGCCATAAGGCTCTGGTCAAAATTAGTGCACTATATATAGGGAATAGGATTTCATAGGGCTCTGGTCAAAATTAGTGCACTATATATAGGGAATAGGATTCCATAGGGCTCTGGTCAAAAGTAAGTGCGGTGTATAGGAAATGGGGTATCATTTGGGACCCATCACCATTTCACTGACCTACCCCCTCCTAGTGTTCACAGATCTGACAGGGCTTGTCAGAGCAAGTGCCAGCAGAATAGTGATGGGTCCTGCTATCTCAAATGGTGTTTAGGTTCTCGACTCCCAACAGAGTGTAAATTCCTCAGAGATCATAATGACTAATGTAGCATACCGTGGTCTTTTCAGATGGTCAGGAATATAGAACGATCTTGGTCAGATACCCTCAGGCTAAAACAAAACAAGAAAACAATTTATATTGGCCTATTATATGCTCCTAGCATTTCTTTATTTAGAAACGGTGCTGTATCACCTAGATTACCTGCCGTATGTAGGCTGGCTCCTCTGGCCCGGGGGGTGTAGGCTGGCTCCTCTGGCCCGGGGGTTGTAGGCTGGTTCCTCTGGCCCGGGGGTTGTAGGCTGGTTCCTCTGGCCCGGGGTGTAGGCTGGTTCCTCTGGCCCGAGGGTTGTAGGCTGGTTCCTCTGGCCCGGAGGTTGTAGGCTGGTTCCTCTGGCCCGGAGGTTGTAGGCTGGTTCCTCTGGCCCGGAGGTTGTAGGCTGGTTCCTCTGGCCCGGAGGTTGTAGGCTGGTTCCTCTGGCCCGGAGGTTGTAGGCTGGTTCCTCTGGCCCGGAGGTTGTAGGCTGGTTCCTCTGGCCCGGAGGTTGTAGGCTGGTTCCTCTGGCCCGGAGGTTGTAGGCTGGTTCCTCTGGCCCGGAGGTTGTAGGCTGGTTCCTCTGGCCCGGAGGTTGTAGGCTGGTTCCTCTGGCCCGGAGGTTGTAGGCTGGTTCCTCTGGCCCGGAGGTTGTAGGCTGGTTCCTCTGGCCCGGAGGTTGTAGGCTGGTTCCTCTGGCCCGGAGGTTGTAGGCTGGTTCCTCTGGCCCGGAGGTTGTAGGCTGGTTCCTCTGGCCCGGAGGTTGTAGGCTGGTTCCTCTGGCCCGGAGGTTGTAGGCTGGTTCCTCTGGCCCGGAGGTTGTAGGCTGGTTCCTCTGGCCCGGAGGTTGTAGGCTGGTTCCTCTGGCCCGGAGGTTGTAGGCTGGTTCCTCTGGCCCGGAGGTTGTAGGCTGGTTCCTCTGGCCCGGAGGTTGTAGGCTGGTTCCTCTGGCCCGGAGGTTGTAGGCTGGTTCCTCTGGCCCGGAGGTTGTAGGCTGGTTCCTCTGGCCCGGAGGTTGTAGGCTGGTTCCTCTGGCCCGGAGGTTGTAGGCTGGTTCCTCTGGCCCGGAGGTTGTAGGCTGGTTCCTCTGGCCCGGAGGTTGTAGGCTGGTTCCTCTGGCCCGGAGGTTGTAGGCTGGTTCCTCTGGCCCGGAGGTTGTAGGCTGGTTCCTCTGGCCCGGAGGTTGTAGGCTGGTTCCTCTGGCCCGGAGGTTGTAGGCTGGTTCCTCTGGCCCGGAGGTTGTAGGCTGGTTCCTCTGGCCCGGAGGTTGTAGGCTGGTTCCTCTGGCCCGGAGGTTGTAGGCTGGTTCCTCTGGCCCGGAGGTTGTAGGCTGGTTCCTCTGGCCCGGAGGTTGTAGGCTGGTTCCTCTGGCCCGGAGGTTGTAGGCTGGTTCCTCTGGCCCGGAGGTTGTAGGCTGGTTCCTCTGGCCCGGAGGTTGTAGGCTGGTTCCTCTGGCCCGGAGGTTGTAGGCTGGTTCCTCTGGCCCGGAGGTTGTAGGCTGGTTCCTCTGGCCCGGAGGTTGTAGGCTGGTTCCTCTGGCCCGGAGGTTGTAGGCTGGTTCCTCTGGCCCGGAGGTTGTAGGCTGGTTCCTCTGGCCCGGAGGTTGTAGGCTGGTTCCTCTGGCCCGGAGGTTGTAGGCTGGTTCCTCTGGCCCGGAGGTTGTAGGCTGGTTCCTCTGGCCCGGAGGTTGTAGGCTGGTTCCTCTGGCCCGGAGGTTGTAGGCTGGTTCCTCTGGCCCGGAGGTTGTAGGCTGGTTCCTCTGGCCCGGAGGTTGTAGGCTGGTTCCTCTGGCCCGGAGGTTGTAGGCTGGTTCCTCTGGCCCGGAGGTTGTAGGCTGGTTCCTCTGGCCCGGAGGTTGTAGGCTGGTTCCTCTGGCCCGGAGGTTGTAGGCTGGTTCCTCTGGCCCGGAGGTTGTAGGCTGGTTCCTCTGGCCCGGAGGTTGTAGGCTGGTTCCTCTGGCCCGGAGGTTGTAGGCTGGTTCCTCTGGCCCGGGGGTGTAGGCTGGTTCCTCTGTCCCGGGAGTGTAGGCTGGTTCCTCTGGCCCGGGGGTGTAGTGCACTATATAGAGAATAGGGTGCCATTTGGGACTCAGATTAAGTTATTTTTGAAGTCATTAACTCAGTGGTGGGTTGTGACCTGACTGGATCAAAGCGCTCACTGAGGCTTAGCCAGAGCTTGGGAGGTTGAGTAGACTGACTCCTCTGGCCTGGGGAGAACAGTCGCCTAGACTGACTCCACTCTGCGCTTAAGTAGAATTTTGATGTTGAGGGCAAGATGGCGTCCAACTCCCCCGACTGCTGAGATCAGTGATGAAGAGGCAATTTTTTTTGTGGGGGAGACCTGACTAAATTCACGTAGAAATATGAGTTATAGATCTGTAATTCTTGCTGAAAACAAGTCTCTAAGAAGTCATAGATCTGTTCTGTCCACTATTTCTATGCTTCCTGTTCTCGAGTTGTTGAGTTGTTGTTGAGTCTTTTACTTTTGTAAAAAAGTTTTGAACACCAGCTTAATTAAACAATATTTTTGGTTACGAAAAATGATATTTCACAGCGGTTTAGGTGGTACAGTGATTCTCTAAACATGCTTGTTGTGACGCAAATTGTCTGAATTTTATCTACCAGGAAATTGTGAAGCGGTTTCTGCGTAGTGCACGTTTAAGTGTAACCTCCCTGAACAGGTGGTAGGATTCATGGAGTCATCTCCTTAGGCTCTCTAGACATTAGTCTTTTGTAATCTTGTGGTTTCCTGTTATTCTGTAGCGTGATGCGGGAAAACGTTCAGTAGCCCACAGGACTGACTCAATAGGTTGAACATGGCCGCTTCATGCTTCAAATGAGCCACCTCTGTCAGTTCAGTTGGACCTGTTTCCATCAAGTCTCCCAGCCTGGTCCTTTTTAGTTCTAACCATTCATCCATATCTCTAACCTTGCTCTCTCTCTCTCTCTCTCCTCTCCTCCCTCAAGTTGGACCCCTTCTATGCGTCGATCATCCTGTTCGTGGGGAGGGCCTGGGATGCTGTGACGGACCCGATCATAGGCTTCATGGTCTCCCGCTCTCCCTGGACACGCTTCGGACGAATGCTGCCATGGTACGGCCATTTTTTTACCGGTTCTCATATCAAATCAGTCACAATTTAGCCTTTGAGAGCTTCATGTGTTTTCTCTTTTTTTTTCTTCCTGTTTGGTTGTGAACTTCATCCCTCGGAATGGTAGTCAGGAAGGAAAGAACCGAGGAAAGCGTACGTAACTCCCATCTGTGGGCTCTAGGTTCTTTCCCACCAATTCAGCCGTTTTGGTTGAGAATTCCCTCGTTGTGGCATCTGTTGCTGTAACTAAAAGGCCAACGTCCTATTTTGCAGCTGGATATCAGGCTAACAGACGGTTTTAAATATCCACATTGCCTTACAAGATGTCTTCTTTTTTTGGAGTGTTACCATTCACAGGTTCCATGCAGCAACAACATGTATGTGTGTAAGCGCGAGGGAGTGTCGGGAGTCGGGAATACTTGGTGACAGCCAGAAGGGTGATAGTCTGCGTTTTTACCAACAACGATTTAGCAATAGATCTCGCTGGAATGTCTGTGTGTGTTGGCCCTTTCCCCTCTATTGGTCCCCCGGTCATTTTGAAACCCCACTGGTGTGCCAAGTGTGCTTCAAACTCACGTATCCCAAATGGCACCCTATTCCAACATACTATATTAAAACAGAGCCCTATAGGCCCTGGTCAAAAGTAGTGCACTATATAGGGTTAGGCCGTAGTGAATGCGTGCTAAGTGGATCGGGTTAGGCCGTAGTGAATGCGTGCTAAGTGGATCGGGTTAGGCCGTAGTGAATGCGTGCTAAGTGGATCGGGTTAGGCCGTAGTGAATGCGTGCTAAGTGGATCGGGTTAGGCCGTAGTGAATGCGTGCTAAGTGGATCGGGTTAGGCCGTAGTGAATGCGTGCTAAGTGGATCGGGTTAGGCCGTAGTGAATGCGTGCTAAGTGGATCGGGTTAGGCCATTTCTTGGCATGCATTCACTATGACCTGTGTTGTAACTGTCTGATGTTTTGGGGAAAGTACCTCCTGGTACGATTTGAGTACATCTTCATTAAGGTTTCAGCTGCAGCTCTGAAAGGGTTACTGCAGTTGTCTACTGCTCAGAGCACACACACACACACACACACACACCACACATTACTTTCTGTGACGATTTCTTCAAACATTCTCTGAAACATAAGCCACATTTCCTGTAGGGCTAAAATGAAGACAAAAAAAAAAACCCATCTTCAAACGACAAGCCGTCAGGCTTTTATTTAACAAAGATAGTACAGCGGTTTCTGCTTGCCTTGCAGTTCCCACAGAGTTCCTTGACATGGTCTTGGTGAATCTACACAGCCTTCATACATGCCTCCTTATGCTTCTTCTTTAAACCTTTTTAAAAGGGCCGAGTTTTGCGTCTCCGTCTTCTGGGATATACTGTGCCGTCAGAAAGTATTCAGACCCCTTGACTTTTTCCACATTTTGTTACGTTACAGCCTTATTCTAAATTTTTATTAACATTTGTTCCCTCATCAATCTATACACAATAAATCAAATCAAATCAAATCAAATTTATTTTATATAGCCCTTCGTACATCAGCTGATATCTCAAAGTGCTGTACAGAAACCCAGCCTAAAACCCCAAACAGCAAGCAATGCAGGTGAAGAAGCACGGTGGCTAGGAAAAACTCCCTAGAAAGGCCAAAACCTAGGAAGAAACCTAGAGAGGAACCAGGCTATGTGGGGTGGCCAGTCCTCTTCTGGCTGTGCCGGGTGGAGATTATAACAAAACATGGTCAAGATGTTCAAATGTTCATAAATGACCAGCATGGTCGAATAATAATAAGGCAGAATAGTTGAAACTGGAGCAGCAGCACAGTCAGGTGGACTGGGGACAGCAAGGAGTCATCATGTCAGGTAGTCCTGGGGCATGGTCCTAGGGCTCAGGTCCTCCGAGAGAGAGAAAGAAAGAGAGAATTAGAGAGAGCATATGTGGGATGGCCAGTCCTCTTCTGGCTGTGCCGGGTGGAGATTATAACAGAACATGGCCAAATGTTCATAAATGATCAGCATGGTCGAATAATAATAAGGCAGAACAGTTGAAACTGGAGCAGCAGCACAGCCAGGTGGACTGGGGACAGCAAGGAGTCATCATGTCAGGTAGTCCTGGGGCATGGTCCTAGGGCTCAGGTCCTCCGAGAGAGAGAAAGAGAGAAGGAGAGAATTAGAGAACGCACACTTAGATTCACACAGGACACCGAATAGGACAGGAGAAGTACTCCAGATATAACAAACTGACCCTAGCCCCCCGACACATAAACTACTGCAGCATAAATACTGGAGGCTGAGACAGGAGGGGTCAGGAGACACTGTGGCCCACTCCGAGGACACCCCCGGACAGGGCCAAACAGGAAGGATATAACCCCACCCACTTTGCCAAAGCACAGCCCCCACACCACTAGAGGGATATCTTCAACCACCAACTTACCATCCTGAGACAAGGCTGAGTATAGCCCACAAAGACCTCCGCCACGGCACAACTTAAGGGGGGGGGGGGAGCGCCAACCCAGACAGGATGACCACATCAGTGACTCAACCCACTCAGGTGACGCACCTCCTCCAGGGACGGCATGAGAGAGCCCCAGTAAAGCCAGTGACTCAGCCCCTGTAATAGGGTTAGAGGCAGAGAATCCCAGTGGAAAGAGGGGAACCGGCCAGGCAGAGACAGCAAGGGTGGTTCGTTGCTCCAGAGCCTTTCCGTTCAACCTCCCACTCCTGGGCCAGACTACACTCAATCATATGACCCACTGAAGAGATGAGTCTTCAGTAGAGACTTAAAGGTTGAGACCGAGTTTGCGTCTCTGACATGGGTAGGCAGACCGTTCCATAAAAATGGAGCTCTATAGGAGAAAGCCCTGCCTCCAGCTGTTTGCTTAAAAATTCTAGGGACAATTAGGAGGCCTGCGTCTTGTGACCGTAGCGTACGTGTAGGTATGTACGGCAGGACCAAATCAGAGAGATAGATAGGAGCAAGCCCATGTAATGCTTTGTAGGTTAGCAGTAAAACCTTGAAATCAGCCCTTGCTTTGACAGGAAGCCAGTGTAGAGAGGCTAGCACTGGAGTAATATGATCAAATTTTTGGGTTCTAGTCAGGATTCTAGCAGCCGTATTTAGCACTAACTGAAGTTTATTTAGTGCTTTATCCGGGTAGCCGGAAAGTAGAGCATTGCAGTAGTCTAACCTGGAAGTGACAAAAGCATGGATTAATTTTTCTGCATCATTTTTGGACAGAAAGTTCCTGATTTTTGCAATGTTTCGTAGATGGAAAAAAGCTGTCCTTGAAATGGTCTTGATATGTTCTTCAAAAGAGAGATCAGGGTCCAGAGTAACGCCGAGGTCCTTCACAGTTTTATTTGAGACGACTGTACAACCATTAAGATTAATTGTCAGATTCAACAGAAGATCTCTTTGTTTCTTGGGACCTAGAACAAGCATCTCTGTTTTGTCCGAGTTTAAAAGTAGAAAGTTTGCAGCCATCCACTTCCTTATGTCTGAAACACATTCTTCTAGCAAGGGCAATTTTGGGGCTTCACCATGTTTAATTGAAATGTACAGCTGTGTGTCATCTGCATAGCAGTGAAAGTTAACATTATGTTTTCGAATAACATCCCCAAGAGGTAAAATATATAGTGAAAACAAAAGTGGTCCTAAAACGGAACCTTGAGGAACACCGAAATTTACAGTTGATTTGTCAGAGGACAGACCATTCACAGAGACAAACTGATATCTTTCCGACAGATAAGATCTAAACCAGGCCAGAACTTGTCCGTGTAGACCAATTTGGGTTTCCAATCTCTCCAAAAGAATGTGGTGATCGATGGTATCAAAAGCAGCACTAAGGTCTAGGAGCACGAGGACAGATGCAGAGCCTCGGTCCGATGCCATTAAAATGTCATTTACCACCTTCACAAGTGCCGTCTCAGTGCTATGATGGGGTCTAAAACCAGACTGAAGCATTTCGTATACATTGTTTGTCTTCAGGAAGGCAGTGAGTTGTTGCGCAACAGCCTTTTCTAAAATTTTTGAGAGGAATGGAAGATTCGATATAGGCCGATAGTTTTTTATATTTTCTGGGTCAAGGTTTGGCTTTTTCAAGAGAGGCTTTATTACTGCCACTTTTAATGAGTTTGGTACACATCCGGTGGATAGAGAGCCGTTTATTATGTTCAACATAGTAGGGCCAAGCACAGGAAGCAGCTCTTTCAGTAGTTTAGTTGGAATAGGGTCCAGTATGCAGCTTGAAGGTTTAGAGGCCATGATTATTTTCATCATTGTGTCAAGAGATATAGTACTAAAACACTTGAGTGTCTCTCTTGATCCTAGGTCCTGGCAGAGTTGTGCAGACTCAGGACAACTGAGCTTTGAAGGAATACGCAGATTTAAGGAAGAGTCCGTAATTTGCTTTCTAATAATCATAATCTTTTCCTCAAAGAAGTTCATGAATTTATCACTGCTAAAGTGAAAGTCATCCTCTCTTGGGGAATGCTGCTTTTTAGTTAGCTTTGCGACAGTATCAAAAAGGAATTTCGGATTGTTCTTATTTTCCTCAATTAAGTTAGAAAAATAGGATGATCGAGCAGCAGTAAGGGCTCTTCGGTACTGCACAGTACTGTCTTTCCAAGCTAGTCGGAAGACTTCCAGTTTGGTGTGGCGCCATTTCCGTTCCAATTTTCTGGAAGCTTGCTTCAGAGCTCGGGTATTTTCTGTGTACCAGGGAGCTAGTTTCTTATGAGAAATGTTTTTAGTTTTTAGGGGTGCAACTGCATCTAGGGTATTGCGCAAGGTTAAGTTGAGTTCCTCAGTTAGGTGGTTAACTGATTTTTGTCCTCTGGCGTCCTTGGGTAGGCAGAAGGAGTCTGGAAGGACATCAAGGAATCTTTGTGTTGTCTGTGAATTTATAGCACGACTTTTGATGATCCTTGGTTGGGGTCTGAGCAGATTATTTGTTGCAATTGCAAACGTAATAAAATGGTGGTCCGATAGTCCAGGATTATGAGGAAAAACATTAAGATCCACAACATTTATTCCATGGGACAAAACTAGGTCCAGCGTATGACTGTGACAGTGAGTGGGTCCAGAGACATGTTGGACAAAACCCACTGAGTCGATGATGGCTCCGAAAGCCTTTTGGAGTGGGTCTGTGGACTTTTCCATGTGAATATTAAAGTCACCAAAGATTAGAATATTATCCGCTATGACTACAAGGTCCGATAGGAATTCAGGGAACTCAGTGAGGAACGCTGTATATGGCCCAGGAGGCCTGTAAACAGTAGCTATAAAAAGTGATTGAGTAGGCTGCATAGATTTCATGACTAGAAGCTCAAAAGACGAAAACGTCATTTTTTTTTTTGTAAATTGAAATTTGCTATCGTAAATGTTAGCAACACCTCCGCCTTTGCGGGATGCACGGGGGATATGGTCACTAGTGTAGCCAGGAGGTGAGGCCTCATTTAACACAGTAAATTCATCAGGCTTAAGCCATGTTTCAGTCAGGCCAATCACATCAAGATTATGATCAGTGATTAGTTCATTGACTATAATTGCCTTTGAAGTAAGGGATCTAACATTAAGTAGCCCTATTTTGAGATGTGAGGTATCATGATCTCTTTCAATAATGACAGGAATGGAGGTGGTCTTTATCCTAGTGAGATTTCTAAGGCGAACACCGCCATGTTTAGTTTTGCCCAACCTAGGTCGAGGCACAGACACGGTCTCAATGGTGATAGCTGAGCTGACTACACTGACTGTGCTAGTGGCAGACTCCACTATGCTGGCAGGCTGGCTAACAGCCTGCTGCCTGGCCTGCACCCTATTTCATTGTGGAGCTACCCCATAATGACATCCAAAACATATATTTATAGAAATGTTTGCTGAAGTATTCAGACCTTTTTACTCAGTACTTTGTTGAAGCACATTTTGGCAGGGACTATAGATTTGAGTCTTCTTGGGTTTGACGCTACAAGCTTGGCACAGCTGTATTTGGAGTTCCTCTCAAGCTTTGTCAAGTTGGATGGGGAGGGTTGCTGGATGGGGAGGGGTTGCTGGATGGGGAGGGGTTGCTGGATGGGGAGGGGTTGCTGGATGGGGAGGGGTTGCTGGATGGGGAGGGGTTGCTGGATGGGGAGGGTTTGCTGGATGGGGAGGGTTTGCTGGATGGGGAGGGTTGCCGCACAGCTCGTTTCAGGTCTCTCCAGAGATGTTCCATCGGGTTCAAGTCCAGGCTCTGGCTGGGCCACTCAAGGACTTGTCCTGAAGCCACTCCTGCATTGTCTAGGCTGTGTGCTTATGGTCGTTGTCCTGTTGGAAGGTGAACCTTCACCTGAGTCTGTGGTCCTGAGGGCTCTGGAGTAGGTTTTCATCAAGGATCGCTCTGTACTTTGCTCCGTTAATCTTTGCCTCGATACTAGTCTCCCAGTCCCTGCTGGGCGGCCAGCTCTAGGATGAGTCTTGGTGGTTCCAAACCTCTTCCATTTAAGGATTATGGGAATCTTCAATGGTGCAGAAAAGCTTTTGGTACCCTTCACCAGATCTGTACCTCGACACAAACCTATCTCTGAGCTCTACGGACAGTTCCTTCGACCTCATTGCTTGGTTTTTGCTCTGACATAAAACTGTCAACTGTGGGACATTTTTATATAGACCGGTGCCTGCCTTTCCAAATCATGTCCAATCAGTTGAATTTACCACAGGTGGACTCCGATCAAGTTGTAGAAACATCTCAAGGATGATCAATGGAAACAGGATGCAGCTGAGCTACATTTCGACTCTCATAGTCTTTTTTTACATTTGTTTTAATATTACCTTTTAATTTAACGAGTCAGTTAAGAACATTCTGCGTATTTTTTAAATGTTTTAAATGTATCACCTTTATTTAACCAGGTATTTATATATATATACAGTGCCTTGCGAAAGTATTCGGCCCCCTTGAACTTTGCGACCTTTTGCCACATTTCAGGCTTCAAACATAAAGATATAAAACTGTATTTTTTTGTGAAGAATCAACAACAAGTGGGACACAATCATGAAGTGGAACGACATTTATTGGATATTTCAAACTTTTTTAACAAATCAAAAACTGAAAAATTGGGCGTGCAAAATTATTCAGCCCCTTTACTTTCAGTGCAGCAAACTCTCTCCAGAAGTTCAGTGAGGATCTCTGAATGATCCAATGTTGACCTAAATGACTAATGATGATAAATACAATCCACCTGTGTGTAATCAAGTCTCCGTATAAATGCACCTGCACTGTGATAGTCTCATAGGTACGTTAAAAGCGCAGAGAGCATCATGAAGAACAAGGAACACACCAGGCAGGTCCGAGATACTGTTGTGAATAAGTTTAAAGCCGGATTTGGATACAAAAAGATTTCCCAAGCTTTAAACATCCCAAGGAGCACTGTGCAAGCGATAATATTGAAATTGAAGGAGTATCAGACCACTGCAAATCTACCAAGACCTGGCCGTCCCTCTAAACTTTCAGCTCATACAAGGAGAAGACTGATCAGAGATGCAGCCAAGAGGCCCATGATCACTCTGGATGAACTGCAGAGATCTACAGCTGAGGTGGGAGACTCTGTCCATAGGACAACAATCAGTCGTATATTGCACAAATCTGGCCTTTATGGAAGAGTGGCAAGAAAGCCATTTCTTAAAGATATCCATAAAAAGTGTAGTTTAAAGTTTGCCACAAGCCACCTGGGAGACACACCAAACATGTGGAAGAAGGTGCTCTGGTCAGATGAAACCAAAATTGAACTTTTTGGCAACAATGCAAAACGTTATGTTTGGCGTAAAAAGCAACACAGCTGAACACACCATCCCCACTGTCAAACATGGTGGTGGCAGCATCATGGTTTGGGCCTGCTTTTCTTCAGCAGGGACAGGGAAGATGGTTAAAATTGATGGGAAGATGGATGGAGCCAAATACAGGACCATTCTGGAAGAAAACCTGATGGAGTCTGCAAAAGACCTGAGACTGGGATGGAGATTTGTCTTCCAACAAGACAATGATCCAAAACATAAAGCAAAATCTACAATGGAATGGTTCAAAAATAAACATATCCAGGTGTTAGAATGGCCAAGTCAAAGTCCAGACCTGAATCCAATCGAGAATCTGTGGAAAGAACTGAAAACTGCTGTTCACAAATGCTCTCCATCCAACCTCACTGAGCTCGAGCTGTTTTGCAATGAGGAATGGGAAAAAATGTCAGTCTCTCGATGTGCAAAACTGATAGAGACATACCCCAAGCGACTTACAGCTGTAATCGCAGCAAAAGGTGGTGCTAGAAAGTATTAACTTAAGGGGGCTGAATAATTTTGCACACCCAATTTTTCAGTTTTTGATTTGTTAAAAAAGTTTGAAATATCCAATAAATGTCGTTCCACTTCATGATTGTGTCCCACTTGTTGTTGATTCTTCACAAAAAAATACAGTTTTATATCTTTATGTTTGAAGCCTGAAATGTGGCAAAAGGTCGCAAAGTTCAAGGGGGCCGAATACTTTCGCAAGGCACTGGGTATATATATATATATATATATATATATATATATATATATATATATATATATATATATATATAACCCTAACCCTTTATTTAACCAGGTATTTATATATATATAACCCTAACCCTTTATTTAACCAGGGAGGCTAGTTGAGAACAAGTCCTCATTTACAACTGCGACCTGGCCAAGATAAAGCAAAGCAGTGCGACACATACAAAAACAACAGAGTTACACACGGAATTAACAAACATGTAGTCAATAATACAGTAGATTAAAAAGAAAAGTCTATATACAGTGAGTGCAAATGAGGTGAGATAAGGGAGGTAAGGGAATAAATAGGCCATGGTGGTGAAGTAATTATAATATAGCAATTAAACACTGGAGTGATAGAGACTGGAGGGGTAGATGTGCAGAAGATGAATGTGCAAGTCGAGATACTTGGGTGCAAAGGAGCAAGATAAATAAATACAGTATGGGGGTGAGGTAGTTGGATGGGCTGTTTACAGATGGGCTATGGACAGGTTGCTGTGATCTGTGAGCTGTTCTGACAGCTGGTGCTTAAATTTAGTGAGGGAGATATGAGTCTCCAGCTTCATTGATTTTTGTAGTTCGTTCCAGTCATTGCCAGCAGAGATCTGGAAGGAAAGGCAGCCAAAAGAGGAATTGGCTTTGGGTGTGACCAGTGAGATATACCTGCTGGAGCACGTGCTACGGGTGGGTGCTGCTATGGTGACCAGTGAGCTGAGAAGGTGGGGCTTTTGGTGACATTTCATTCTGAAAAGTAGGAGATTTGAACCAAAATCACTTGTAATAAAGTTTTAGATTGTGGCCTTACTGGGTCATCTATATTCCTGCACCTTCCCTCATACACTCTGGCCTACACCGAGAGGTCCTCATTCCCTAACGGACAGGCAGGTCTGATTCCAGTCAAAGGCCCTCTGTGAGCGAGGTACAGTCTCAGTCTGTCAGTGTCTCTGGTAGGTCATGTAGCATTCTGGAACCTTTCAGAGGATGTTCCAGAACACCAGGTGTCTCTGGTAGGTCATGTAGCGTTCTGGAACCTTTCAGAGGATGTTCCAGAACACCAGGTGTCTCTGGTAGTTCATGTAGCATTCTGGAACCTTTCAGAGGATGTTCCAGAACACCAGGTGTCTCTCTGTACCTCCTATAGGCTTAGTCCCAAAATGGAAACCCATGTTCTATAATAGTGCATATTGACCAGAGGGATGGATTGGGTGCCATTTGGGAGAAGGCCTAATTAGGGAACCTGAAGCGCCTTGAGCGGGATGGATGGGAGGGGGTTGGGGTGGCTGGGTGACTAATGCTTTCCCAATGCTGACTAGTCCACTTGCATCAGTGCAGGATGGGGGTGGGGCAGATGGACACAAGTGCTACGTCCTTTTAGTTATATATATATATATTATTGTAAAGCGATATTCCTACTATAAATGCAGTAAAGTTCACACATTTTGAGCAAAATAGTGTTTTTAGACACCACTGCACACATGCAGGGGTAAGCAACAGGTGTGTAACCCCCTGGTTCCGGGGGTTCTGTCTGAGACGTTGAACCCTCCGAGGAACCGGAGTCATGTAGACCGATTTAAAAAAAATGCAGTGGAATTCAGTGACTCTGGTTGGGCAGGATGCAGCTTGATCAAATCTGTTTCCTTCATCTCCTCTCTCTCTCTCTGGCATTCTTATTCTAAACTATTCTGAGGGGAAAGAAGAAGAAGAAGAAGAAGGAGGAAGATTGAAGTTCAGTCTGACGGGTTAGACCCTTGCTAGTTGTTGAGAGAATCTGTCTCATACTTTAACTGGGAGGAGAGGAGAGTTGAGTGACTAATATAGTCAATCGAGTGTTTGGGTTCAGAACAGATGTGGATCTAGAGGAGATGTGATCTAGGGGCTGGGAGGAAGAGGGAAAGCGGGGGGAGTGGCTCCCTCTACGCTTCAGTGTTTTTTTTTTTTTTTTTTTTTTTTTTTTTTTTCAGGAGGTGGGAGTGTAGGGGTGCTCTGATTGGCTGAAACTGGTGGTGTGTTGTGGGCTGGACCAATAAGAGGCGTCTGTGTAGCATTTTTTAAAGGGAAGCTGAGGAATCTGAAGGTGTTACTGCAGTTCAAGAGACATGGAAAAGAGCTGAAGGCACGAAGCCCGGTCAGAGTTCCAGTGTAAGGCTGCGACTGAACGACGAGGCCGAGCGAATGCTTCCCAGAGCGCTCCACGTCTAGATTTTTACTATAGGAGTAGTAGCCCATAGCTTTATACACAGCCTATACATTTAGTTCATTTTATACACCCTTTCCTAACACCTAATAATAGGTTTTAATAACACGCCCTTGACTGCTGTGTCAAAGAGCACGCCGGTCTTCTTAGTTTACTGATTTCAGCACTGTTTAAGAGTCTCGGGTTTCACAACTCGGTGACTTCAACATCTTGACTGTTGTCAACATTACCAGGAATTCCAGTCTGGTTTTACTGTGATAACCCATTTTATGCTTTCAGAAGCCATATGTTCACTTATCCTGACAGCTATGTTTAGTAGAAAGGATTTTGACATTTAATCAATCTAATAATTGTGTATGCACACTAATAGTTACTGAGAATAGGTGTGACTAATTTAGCCACATCCTATTTAGTTCACATCCTATTTAGTTTACGTTGATTGGACTGAAATAGTTGTTGGTTTCTTTTTAGTTGATTTCAGATGTTGGAAGACGTGGAGACGGAACGACTTGTGGTAACGCTCCATGGTTCTAAATAAAGCCGTTTTATAGTCTGAAAGAAATGTGGAAAACAGTTTAACGTGCTGGGTCGTATAACCGTTAGTTACAATATATTTTTTTGTGGACTTCACAGGACAAATGTTGCTCTAACGGTTTTGTAATGAAACAAAGGTGTGGTTGAATTTATTCTGTGGTGTCTTCTCATCGTCTCGTCCTTTAGGCCTGTATATCACAGTGTCTTCTCATTGTCTCGTCCTTTAGGCCTGTATATCACAGTGTCTTCTCATTGTCTCGTCCTTTAGGCCTGTATATCACAGTGTCTTCTCATTGTCTCGTCCTTTAGGCCTGTATATCACAGTGTCTTCTCATTGTCTCGTCCTTTAGGCCTGTATATCACAGTGTCTTCTTATTGTCTCGTCCTTTAGGCCTGTATATCACAGTGTCTTCTTATACAGGCCTAAAGGCTGAGACAATATCACAGTGTCTTCTTATTGTCTCAGCCTTTAGGCCTGTATATCACAGTGTCTTCTTATTGTCTCAGCCTTTAGGCCTGTATATCACAGTGTCTTCTTATTGTCTCAGCCTTTAGGCCTGTATATCACAGTGTCTTCTTATTGTCTCAGCCTTTAGGCCTGTATATCACAGTGTCTTCTTATTGTCTCAGCCTTTAGGCCTGTATATCACAGTGTCTTCTTATTGTCTCAGCCTTTAGGCCTGTATATCACAGTGTCTTCTTATTGTCTCAGCCTTTAGGCCTGTATATCACAGTGTCTTCTTATTGTCTCAGCCTTTAGTCCTGTATATCACAGTGTCTTCTTATTGTCTCAGCCTTTAGGCCTGTATATCACAGTGTCTTCTTATTGTCTCAGCCTTTAGGCCTGTATATCACAGTGTCTTCTTATTGTCTCAGCCTTTAGTCCTGTATATCACAGTGTCTTCTTATTGTCTCAGCCTTTAGGCCTGTATATCACAGTGTCTTCTCATTGTCTCGTCCTTTAGGCCTGTATATCACAGTGTCTTCTCATTGTCTCGTCCTTTAGGCCTATATATCACAGTGTCTTCTTATTGTCTCAGCCTTTAGGCCTGTATATCACAGTGTCTTATTGTCTCAGCCTTTAGGCCTGTATATCACAGTGTCTTCTTATTGTCTCAGCCTTTAGGCCTGTATATCACAGTGTCTTCTTATTGTCTCAGCCTTTAGGCCTGTATATCACAGTGTCTTCTTATTGTCTCAGCCTTTAGGCCTGTATATCACAGTGTCTTATTGTCTCAGCCTTTAGGCCTGTATATCAGTGTCTTCTTATTGTCTCAGCCTTTAGGCCTGTATATCACAGTGTCTTCTCATTGTCTCGTCCTTTAGGCCTGTATATCACAGTGTCTTCTTATTGTCTCGTCCTTTAGGCCTGTATATCACAGTGTCTTCTTATACAGGCCTAAAGGCTGAGACAATATCACATTGTCTTCTTATTGTCTCAGCCTTTAGGCCTGTATATCACAGTGTCTTCTTATTGTCTCAGCCTTTAGGCCTGTATATCACAGTGTCTTCTTATTGTCTCAGCCTTTAGGCCTGTATATCACAGTGTCTTATTGTCTCAGCCTTTAGGCCTGTATATCACAGTGTCTTATTGTCTCAGCCTTTAGGCCTGTATATCACAGTGTCTTCTTATTGTCTCAGCCTTTAGGCCTGTATATCACAGTGACTTCTTATTGTCTCAGCCTTTAGGCCTGTATATCACAGTGACTTCTTATTGTCTCAGCCTTTAGGCCTGTATATCAGTGTCTTCTTATTGTCTCAGCCTTTAGGCCTGTATATCACAGTGTCTTCTTATTGTCTCAGCCTTTAGGCCTGTATATCACAGTGTCTTCTTATTGTCTCAGCCTTTAGGCCTGTATATCACAGTGTCTTCTTATTGTCTCAGCCTTTAGGCCTGTATATCACAGTGTCTTCTTATTGTCTCAGCCTTTAGGCCTGTATATCACAGTGTCTTCTTATTGTCTCAGCCTTTAGGCCTGTATATCACAGTGTCTTCTTATTGTCTCAGCCTTTAGGCCTGTATATCACAGTGTCTTATTGTCTCAGCCTTTAGTCCTACAGTGGGGCAAAAAAGTATTTATTCATCCACCAATTGTGCAAGTTCTCCCACTTAAGATGAGAGAGGCCTGTAATTTTCATCATAGGTACACTTCAACTATGACAGACAAAATGAGAAAAAAAAAATCCTGAAAATCACATTGTAGGATTTTTAATGAATTTATTTGCAAATTATATATCAGTGTCAAGGCATATGAACTAACAGGTTATAGAGAGCAAACAATGCAATTATCACCAAACAACACATTCTTTCCTGGGTTGGCTTCCCAAGAGATTTTTTTTTTAATCAGTGCTGCTTTGATGTGGCACAGAGAGCGGAGAAAGGCTAACGCAGGCTCCCGGCGAGGATTTGGGTAAAGTACATTCCTGGTGGGTTGTGGTCACGCCACTCCCTAAATGTAAACCACCATCTGCTCTGTGTCCCGAAGACAACACCAACCTGACACACACTCCCTCTCATGTATCATTTTCACAACAATCCCCCCCCCCCGCCTGCCCCTGCCACTAATCACATAACACGCATGTGTTGGTGGGGTGTACTCTCACTCACTCTCTCTTCACCAGTCCTGTACTGTACCCATTATGGGTGGCTGCGTCTGTTGTCTTAAGTACCTTCCTCTCTTGGGTATTTTATCCATTCCCAGGTACTGATCTGAAATATTGACTCTGTACCGGTACCCCCCTGTATATAGCCTCCACATTGACTCTGTACCGGTACCCCCTGTATATAGCCTCCACATTGCCTCTGTACCGTAACACCCTGTATATAGCCTCCACATTGCCTCTGTACCGTAACACCCTGTATATAGCCTCCACATTGACTCTGTACCGGTACCCCCTGTATATAGCCTCCACATTGACTCTGTACCGGTACCCCCTGTATATAGCCTCCACATTGACTCGGTACCGGTACCCCCTGTATATAGCCTCCACATTGACTCTGTACCGGTGCCCCCTGTATATAGCCTCCACATTGACTCTGTACCGTAACACCCTGTATATAGCCTCCATATTGACTCAGTACCGGTACCCCCTGTATATAGCCGCCACATTGACTCTGTACCGGGACCCCCCTGTATATAGCCTCCACATTGACTCTGTATCGGTGCCCCCTGTATATAGCCTCCACATTGACTCTGTACCGGTGCCCCCTGTATATAGCCTCCACATTGACTCTGTACCGGTGCCCCCTGTATATAGCCTCCACATTGACTCTGTACCGGTGCCCCCTGTATATAGCCTCCACATTGACTCTGTACCAGTACCCCCCTGTATATAGCCTCCACATTGACTCTGTACCAGTACCCCCCTGTATATAGCCTCCACATTGACTCTGTACCGGTGCCCCCTGTATATAGCCTCCACATTGACTCTGTACCGGTACCCCCCTGTATATAGCCTCCACATTGACTCTGTACCGGTACCCCCCTGTATATAGCCTCCACATTGACTCTGTACCGGTACCCCCCCTGTATATAGCCTCCACATTGACTCTGTACCGGTACCCCCCTGTATATAGCCTCCACATTGACTCTGTACCGTAACACCCTGTATATAGCCTAGCTATTGTTGGGTAAAGGCTTTTTAAGTAAGCTTTTCACTGTAAGGTCTGTTGGACCTATTGTAGTTGACGCATGTGAGAAATATAATTTGATTTAATTGGTGACCACTAGGTCCCATTAGGAAAGGCAGCTGCCACCTGCCCAGTGCTTTTAGGAGACAAGTCTACTGTGGATGTGAAAGTAGGTCCCAAAATAAGTTTGAGCCAATCCAAGTTCAGTTTTAGTGTCACATGCACACTTTCTTGCTCTAACCCCCAACAATGCATTAATCAATGTACTAAAAATAACATCAACTTTTTTTGGTGTTTTTCACCTGACCAGTTTAAAAGAAAAAAAAAAAAAATTATTAGTGCTGATTTTGAAGAAAAGGAGACAAGACGAGAAACATTTTTGGGGAGTTTTTGGTACACCCACTGGGGGCATCTCCAACAGGCTGAACCTGAAGGAGCCATACAAATCTACTTCTGAAGGAAGGTTTTATTTTTGGGGGTGTCCTAATCCGCCGTGCCGGACTGTTGTCATCGACACTGGGGAGGTTGTACATGATGGCGTATTGTGTTCCCATATGTGCCTGTCCGTGGGCGATTTTTGAGATCGTGGCTTCCATCGTATCCTCTTTAGCCAATCAATGACCGGATATGATGCAAGCGTTTCCTGCTCGGGGAAACCTAAACTCCATTGGACAGATGTATACACACACACTCCACGCCCCCCTCTCTCTTGTTCTGTTGGAGCGTGTCGATCAGGCCACAGGAAGTCCATAACTGGGACAGGAAGTTACACACAGACATTCCTCCGTTCTCACTGAGTGACGCATTACTCAGGGATGACATCACCGTGGTCTGGAGTGCCAAGGGAAAGTG
Organism: Oncorhynchus mykiss; assembly: GCF_057628025.1. Taxonomy (NCBI): domain Eukaryota; kingdom Metazoa; phylum Chordata; class Actinopteri; order Salmoniformes; family Salmonidae; genus Oncorhynchus; species Oncorhynchus mykiss. The sequence goes on along the minus strand of NC_143051.1, from coordinate 6,143,548 downwards.
TGGCCCGGGGAGGAAGAAGGAAGAAGAGTGTCTGAGGATCTGTCTATAGCACGAGGGGGGGGGGGGGGGTGTAGGGGAGTATCTGAGTGGACATGAGACGGAAAGTGAGGGAGAATGTAGAAGGGTGTGTCCATGGAGAATATAGGAACATCTCCTAATTTATGTCTGACACACTTCTCACACAGCCCTTTCATAACACATGACGTTTACAGTGAGAATGCATCTCTGGCAGCGGTGAAGAACGGAGTTGAGTGACAGCTGATCGTTTCTAAGGACCTGTAGGAATGCCTTCCCCTCGTTTTTTTAAATTTATTTAAATTTAACCTTTTTATTTTAACGAGGCAAGTCGGTTAAGAACAAATAGTTATTTTACAATGACTGCCTAGGAACAGTGGGTTAACTGCCTTGTTCAGGGGGCAGAAGGACAGATTTTGACCTTGTCAGCTCAGGGATTCGATCCAGTAACCTTCGATCTAACCACTAGGCTACCTGCCGCCCCCTTGTGTACTAGTGGGGAATAACAGACAGAATTAGGTGCAGTTCTGAAGTCTGACATGGCTTCCTCTCCTTGTCTGTCCTTGTCTCCTATATCAGATCAGTGGAAGTGAAGGAGGTGAATAGTCTCTAGACTATTGAAACGGACCCATTCTTAAAGCTAGGCCTATATCAGTTCTAATGGAGGAGACGAGCTTCTAGACTATTGAAACGGACCCATTCTTAAAGCTAGGCCTATATCAGTTCTAATGGAGGAGACGGGACGAGGGGACGTGCTTCTAGACTATTGAAACGGACCCATTCTCAAAGCTAGGCCTATATCAGTTCTAATGGAGGAGACGGGACGAGGTGACGTGCTTCTAGACTATTGAAACGGACCCGTTCTCATCGAGGTGCATTTTTGCTTCCAGAAGAATGAGGCGTCCAACACTTGGTATCACACTTCTTGGATGCAGATTTTTTGCTCTGTAATCCTCGCTTGGCTTTAGTGAATCCTTCGAGAGACCTAATTGCTGAGGCAATGGTTTATTTACTAACCCAGAGGCTGAATGCTGTTGACTCACTGTGAGCGCTACAGCTAATTCATCGTTAGATAATGGCTGTCCTCGGGAACACACTGGTTACTGCTCTGTGACGATGTGAGACTCCGACTGACTTGACCTCTGTTGTCTCTCCATCCCTGTAGGATCCTGTTCTCCACTCCTCTAGCCGTGGTCAGTTACTTCCTCATCTGGTATGTTCCTGTGATTGAGAATGGAAAGGTCATCTGGTACCTGGTCTTCTACTGCCTCTTCCAGACCCTTCAGACAGTGAGTACTGTAGTCTACTGGCTACACCGCCATACTGGTAGAGCAGCGGTTGGGGACATTCACACACACACACACACCAGATGGCCTACAAGAGCTGGACCAGATGTATAGAACAATACAATCGTCAGTAAAAAATATATATATAATAATTAGGATACATGTTAATGTCGCATATCTCTCTCGCTGTCTCTCTCGCTGTCTCTCTCTCTGTCTCTCTCGCTGTCTCTGTCTCTCTCTCTCTGTGTCTCTCTCTCTGTCTCTCTTGCTGTCTCTGTCTCTGTCTCTGTGTCTCTCTCTCTCCAGTGTTTCCATGTGCCCTACTCGGCTCTCACCATGTTCATCAGCGAAGATCAGAAGGAGAGGGACTCTGCCACTGCTTACAGTAAGTCCCCTCAAGCATGGACACTTACCTCACTCACTACCTAGACACTACTTAGTATACATGACCAAATAGTGTACTTCATACTAGGTGGTAGTGATGGGCACCGATATATGGAAAATCTGTTTCCCATTATCAGCAGCATTTATATCATCAGGTTCATGAATAACACTACAGCTGTGTTCATTCATTTTTAAGGCTCTGTGAAGGCCAGACAACTGTTGATTGGTTGCCCACTGGTTGTGAATCCTCTGGGAGCCTAAGCCTGTCTAACCAGTGTGACTATGATTACAAACCCCGTCTGCAGGCTATTCAGTATGTTAAGTTGAGTCCGAGAGTTGTCCCTACAGGAACACGTGTGTGTGTGTGTGTGTGTGGGGGGGGGGTTGTTTAACAGCTAGGATAAACTGTTACGATACGCCTTGCTCATATCGACATCAACCAGTACTGCATTGAATTATCGATAGTGGTGTTTGTCGTTGGTAACTTAGTCTGTGCATTTGGATATTAGGACCCAATCAACTTAGTCAATAATACACAGTATAAACATTTTAATATATGCCGTTTTAGAATATTATTTTATCTAAAGCGACTTAAGCCATGCATGCATCGATTTTTACTCTATGGGTGGTTCTGGGAATGAAGCCCACTATCCTGGCGTTTTTACAGGCACCGTGCTCTACCAACTGAGTTACATTTTTTTTGTTGAGTTTTTTTTGGGGACAAAATTGAAAGCTGATCATTGGTTGGTTTGTGTCATCTGTATGCTCCTCTCGTCCCAATCAGGAATGACGGTGGAGGTTCTGGGTACTGTGATTGGCACAGCCGTCCAGGGTCAGATTGTGGGCATGGCCAACCCCCCCTGTATCCCCGTAGCCCCCGGCGACAATGTAACAACAGAGGGCCTGAACTCCTCCCTGCTGCTGGGACAGGAAGTTAACACCACGGTCATCTCTCCCGGTATCACCCTGGACCAGACGGTACACAGACCGTAGCCTAACCCTAGCCTCCCATCTCGTCTACATACTTGTATCTTCATGAAGATGACTTGAGCTCACAAATCCAGATCATTTTACACTATACGATAAAGCCAGTGTGTGTTCTGCTATATGTTCGTTATACCAGACGTACTGTCGTAGGTTACTATAGTCTACTGACCCTGTTGTGTCTCTCTCTCTCCTCGATCACAGAAAACAGCCTACATGATAGCTTCCGGCGCCATCTGTTCCATCTACGTTCTCTGTGCCGTGGTGCTGTTCTTCGGAGTCAAGGAGAAGAAAGGTAAAAAGGCAGGATCACCATTTTGGTTTTTTTTAATGGACCATCCCTCAACTCAACACATCCCTGTTGATATTTCAGCGGTATTATGGGTTCACTTTGGGTCATTTCAGTTCAATGTTCCTATTGGATAATGTGGATTTTTTTTAAAATTGAGCTCTGCAGTGTGGTGCTGATGCAGTACGCCGTTTCTGTCTCGTATGACTATGGGCCCTGGTGGCTTGATGTTCTAACAGCTGATCTGAGGGTTTACTAGGAAACGTACTCTAAGGTGCAGCAGGTAGCCTGGTGGTTAGAGGCGGGGTAGCCTAGTGGATAGAGGCGGGGTGGCCTGGTGGTTAGAGGCGGCGGGGTGGCCTGGTGGTTAGAGGCGGCGGGGTGGCCTGGTGGTTAGAGGCGGCGGGGTGGCCTGGTGGTTAGAGGCGGCGGGGTGGCCTGGTGGTTAGAGGCGGCGGGGTGGCCTGGTGGTTAGAGGCGGCGGGGTGGCCTGGTGGTTAGAGGCGGCGGGGTGGCCTGGTGGTTAGAGGCGGCGGGGTGGCCTGGTGGTTAGAGGCGGCGGGGTGGCCTGGTGGTTAGAGGCGGCGGGGTGGCCTGGTGGATAGAGGCGGGGTGGCCTGGTGGTTAGAGGCGGGGTGGCCTAGTGGATAGAGGCGGGGTGGCCTGGTGGTTAGAGGCGGGGTGGCCTGGTGGTTAGAGGCGGGGTGGCCTGGTGGTTAGAGGCTGCGGGGTGGCCTAGTGGATAGAGGCGGGGTAGCCTGGTGGATAGAGGCTGCGGGGTGGCCTGGTGGTTAGAGGCTGCGGGGTGGCCTGGTGGTTAGAGGCTGCGGGGTGGCCTGGTGGTTAGAGGCTGCGGGGTGGCCTGGTGGTTAGAGGCTGCGGGGTGGCCTGGTGGATAGAGGCGGCGGGGTGGCCTGGTGGTTAGAGGCGGCGGGGTGGCCTGGTGGTTAGAGGCGGCGGGGTGGCCTGGTGGTTAGAGGCGGCGGGGTGGCCTGGTGGTTAGAGCATTGGGCCAGTAACCCGAAAGGTTGCTGGATTGAATCCCCGAGCTTTCAAGGTAAAAATCTGTCATTCTGCCCCTGAACAAGGCAGTTAACCCACTGTTCCTAGACCAGTTAACCCACTGTTCCTAGACCAGTTAACCCACTGTTCCTAGACCAGTTAACCCACTGTTCCCAGACCAGTTAACCCACTGTTCCCAGACCAGTTAACCCACTGTTCCCAGGCAGTTAACCCACTGTTCCTAGGCCAGTTAACCCACTGTTCCTAGGCCAGTTAACCCACTGTTCCCAGACCAGTTAACCCACTGGTCCTAGACCAGTTAACCCACTGGTCCTAGACCAGTTAACCCACTGGTCCTAGACCAGTTAACCCACTGTTCCCAGACCAGTTAACCCACTGTTCCCAGACCAGTTAACCCACTGTTCCCAGACCAGTTAACCCACTGTTCCCAGACCAGTTAACCCACTGTTCCCAGACCAGTTAACCCACTGTTCCCAGACCAGTTAACCCACTGTTCCCAGACCAGTTAACCCACTGTTCCCAGACCAGTTAACCCACTGTTCCCAGACCAGTTAACCCACTGTTCCCAGACCAGTTAACCCACTGTTCCCAGACCAGTTAACCCACTGTTCCCAGACCAGTTATCCCACTGTTCCCAGGCCAGTTAACCCACTGTTCCCAGGCCAGTTAACCCACTGTTCCCAGGCCAGTTAACCCACTGTTCCCAGGCCAGTTAACCCACTGTTCCCAGGCCAGTTAACCCACTGTTCCCAGGCCAGTTAACCCACTGTTCCTAGGCCAGTTAACCCACTGTTCCTAGACCAGTTAACCCACTGTTCCTAGACCAGTTAACCCACTGTTCCTAGGCCAGTTAACCCACTGTTCCTCGTTGTTGTAAATAAGAATTTGTCCTAACTGACTTGGTTAAATAAAGAATACATAAATAAAATAAAACACAGACTTAAAGTTGAAACACATTATTATTATTATTATTATTGGGGTTATTATTTATATTATAACTGTCTCTGTCGGTCTCTCTCTCTCCCTCTCTCTATAGAGTCGTCTCGCCCTCGGTCAGAGCTCATGTCGTTCTGGCAGGGTATCGGGCTGGTGATGGGTCATGGACCTTACGTCAGGCTGGTGATGGGCTTCCTCTTCACCTCATTGGCCTTCATGGTGACTACACAGGGGACACACTTGTTTAGGCATTCATTACTCCTTCACCCAGGCACACACACTTTTGCTCTCTGCATTTGCATGTCAACGTACACCTACCACAACACACCTTACCCATGTCCTTAATGGTGAGTGGTGACACTCTAACGACCGCTGACACCTAGTGTTCACAACATACCCATGTCCTTAATGGTGAGTGGTGACACTCTAACGACCGCTGACACCTAGTGTTCACAACATACCCATGTCCTTAATGGTGAGTGGTGACACTCTAACGACCGCTGACACCCAGTGTTCACAACATACCCATGTCCTTAATGGTGAGTGGTGACACTCTAACGACCGCTGACACCTAGTGTTCACAACATACCCATGTCCTTAATGGTGAGTGGTGACACTCTAACGACCGCTGACACCCAGTGTTCACAACATACCCATGTCCTTAATGGTGAGTGGTGACACTCATCACGTTTTGTAGTGTGGGGGTTTATAGGATATGCCAGTCTCTGACCCATAACCACCTCATCACCCACAATAAAACTTAACCCAGCCATAAAGCTAAGCTTCCAAACCCAAAACCGTAAGCTAACCTTCAATATGGCCTCATGTTAGGCTCGGCTGTCTGCCACCGTTCTGCTCCTTTTTAGAGTGTGTGTAGTCTGTTTATTTATGTGGTCTCTGGGCTAAGCCTGCCTGTCATGTTAAAGTTGAGTGTCCAGCCAGCGAGCGCTTGGCTCCTGTGTGTGTGTGGCGGGGCCAGTCTAACTGAGCGTGTCTGTGTTTCTGTCTCTCTCTCTCTCTCTCGCTGCAGCTCCTGGAAGGGAACTTTGCGCTGTTCTGCTGCTACACTCTGGGCTTTAGGAACGACTTCCAGAACATTCTACTGGTCATCATGGTGAGGACACACAGTGGCAGTGTCCTTTATGTTTTGATACAGACAGATTGAGACTCTTTTCCCACATCATTCACTGACCTCTCTATTGTTACTGTAACCTTGACTGGACCACTGGAGACGGGAGGTTTCTATACAAAACAGCTGTCTCTCTCTCTCGCTGTCTCTCTCTCTCTCGCTGTCTCTCTCGCTGTCTCTCTCTCTCTCGCTGTCTCTCTCTCTCTCGCTGTCTCTCTCTCGCTGTCTCTCTCGCTGTCTCTCTCGCTGTCTCTCTCTCTCTCGCTGTCTCTCTCTCTCTCTCTGGCGCTCTCTCTCTCTCTCTCGCTGTCTCTCTCTCTCGCTGTCTCTCTCTCTCGCTGTCTCTCTCTCTCGCTGTCTCTCTCTCTCGCTGTCTCTCTCTCTCGCTGTCTCTCTCTCTCTCGCTGTCTCTCTCTCTCTCGCTGTCTCTCTCTCTCGCTGTCTCTCTCGCTGTCTCTCTCTCTCGCTGTCTCTCTCTCTCGCTGTCTCTCTCTCTCGCTGTCTCTTTCTCTCGCTGTCTCTCTCTCTCGCTGTCTCTCTCTCTCGCTGTCTCTCTCTCTCGCTGTCTCTCTCTCTCGCTGTCTCTCTCTCTCGCTGTCTCTCTCTCTCGCTGTCTCTCTCTCTCGCTGTCTCTCTCTCTCGCTGTCTCTCTCTCTCGCTGTCTCTCTCTCTCGCTGTCTCTCTCTCTCGCTGTCTCTCTCTCTCGCTGTCTCTCTCTCTCGCTGTCTCTCTCTCTCGCTGTCTCTCTCTCTCGCTGTCTCTCTCTCTCGCTGTCTCTCGCTGTCTCTCTCTCTCTCGCTGTCTCTCTCTCTCGCTGTCTCTCGCTGTCTCTCTCTCTCTCTCGCTCTCTCTCGCTGTCTCTCTCTCTCTCTCGCTCTCTCTCGCTGTCTCTCTGTCTCGCTCTGTCTCTCTGTCTCTGTGTGTCAGTGAGGGCTAATGTCTGAATACCAGCCTGTTCCCACAGACGTTTACCACGGCTATGAAAGTCGCTCTCTGTCCCCCCCTCCCCCTCCCTGACATCCTTATTTATCCCTCTCTTCTGTCATATGATTAAAAGGACTTAATGACGTCTTTATCCTAACAGGAATGCAGTTGGTACGTGTGGCAGTTACCCTGACACATGACCTGACTGCAGCACAGTAGGCCTGTGAACTATGGGGGGGGAACTCTTAGTGCTAATTCTCTAATTCAATAAATAAAAGGGATAGAGTGGACCTGTCTTAATGTCCTTTTCCTTTATGTAAAGTCTTAATTAACCCCTAAAAGGTCCTTCAATTATGGTTTTATTGAGTTAACTCCTGAGGCACATACTTTGAAGTGGAGCGTAGGCACAGTTCTAGGATCAGTTTACCCTGCCCAAATCCTTACCACTAGGCACAGATCTAGGATCAGTTTACCCTGCCCAAATCCTTACCACTAGGCACAGGTCTAGGATCAGTTTACCCTGCCCAAATCCTTACCACTAGGCACAGGTCTAAGATCAGTTTACCCTGCCCAAATCCTTACCATTAGGCACAGGTCTAGGATCAGTTTACCCTGCCCAAAACCTTACCATTAGGCACAGGTCTAGGATCAGTTTACCCTGCCCAAAACCTTACCATTAGGCACAGGTCTAGGATCAGTTTACCCTGCCCAAAACCTTACCATTAGGCACAGGTCTAGGATCAGTTTACCCTGCCCAAATCCTTACCACTAAGCACAGGTCTAGGATCAGTTTACCCTCCCCTAATCCTTACCTTTACCATTAGGCACAGGTCTAGGATCAGTTTACCCTCCCCTAATCCTTTACTATTAGACACACTAAACTGACTTCAGAGCAGCTTTATTCTATATTCACCCCTTCGAAGGCCATTGAGGGTTCTTAACCTGTTTTCTTCATTCTTAAGCTCAATGTTATTCAGCACTGCAGCCTTTCTCAACGTCTCTCTGGCCTTTCAGCACGTCTCTCTGGCCTTTCACCACGTCTCTCTGGCCTTTCACCACGTCTCTCTGGCCTTTCACCACGTCTCTCTGGCCTTTCACCACGTCTCTCTGGCCTTTCACCACGTCTCTCTGGCCTTTCACCACGTCTCTCTGGCCTTTCACCACGTCTCTCTGGCCTTTCACCACGTCTCTCTGGCCTTTCAGCACGTCTCTCTGGCCTTTCACCACGTCTCTCTGGCCTTTCACCACGTCTCTCTGGCCTTTCACCACGTCTCTCTGGCCTTTCAGCACGTCTCTCTGGCCTTTCACCACGTCTCTCTGGCCTTTCAGCACGTCTCTCTGACCTTTCACCACGTCTCTCTGGCCTCCCTAATGGTGTCACTCCAGGTAGCTTGGCTCTTCTCTGGTCAAGGGCACTGGCTTCATTGCTACACTGTTTGGTAATAGTGTAACTCCAATAGGGTTGCCAGATTGGTCTGGGTAGAGGGAACACGGACGGACGGGGGTTAAACAAACGAGACCTTGTCCCCAATGCAGAGGACGTTTGTTCATGAGTAGACAAGACAAAAAGACCTTGTCTCTGGTCAGTGTCCTCAAATGGCCCCCAGCGTAGCCTAGTGGTTAGAGAGGGGGGAGGCAGGTAGCCTAGTGGTTAGAGCGTGGGACTAGTAACAGGAAGGTTGCAAGTTCAAATCCCTGAGCTGACAGGTACAAACCTGTTCTGTTCTGCCCCTGAACCCACTGTTCCTAGACCAGTTAACCCACTGTTCCTAAACCAGTTAACCCACTGTTCCTAGTTCAATGTTCCTAGGCCGTCATTGTAAATAAGAATTTGTTCTTTAACTGACTTACCTAGTTAAAGGTACAATAAATAAATAAAATAAAACATTCCTGATTTTTATATAGTGCACTGTCTCTCTGGTCAAAAGTAGTGCACTATGTAGGGAGTAGGGTGACTCTCTTTGTTTTGAATCTACTGTAGCCAATACTTTTCCTAGTTGTCTTTGTGGGAAGTGTTTATGCTGCTACTTGGAGTGGTCAGCGCAAACAGGACAGCAGTAGCCTGTTGGGTTCAGAACATGTGACTCGATTTACTCTGAAATATACATTTTGTTGTTGTTGACACTGAAAATGTTTAATGCTGGAAGGAGAAAGACTCGAGGGGGCAGTGGGGTGCAGACAGTTCAAGGGAAGCTAGATGCAGGTGACCTTGGCGTGGTATCGCCAGGTGACCTACCTTGGCGTGTTAGCGCCAGGTGACCTACCTTGGCGTGGTATCGCCAGGTGACCTACCTTGGCGTGTTAGCGCCAGGTGACCTACCTTGGCGTGGTAGCGCCAGGTGACCTACCTTGGCGTGGTAGCGCCAAGCAGCAGACCAAACATCTGTGAAGATGTTTAGCTGATGCAGTCCACCCACAGGTCATGCACTAGAAAGGTGACAAAGACAAAAAGCCTGATGACTGAAGGACACAAAAAATGAAATGACTCAGATTGACTGAGTGTGTTGCATTTTACTAGAGCAGGTTTAGGGAGCTGTACCTTTATGCTCCTTGGCACTATTAAAGACTACAGCACTAATACTGTGACGTTTTGAAAACAATAATACATTTTTAGTGTAAGAGCAGTTTGAAAAGACCCCCGGCGGTTTCTGCCTGTTTTGGTGGGATGGAGTTTTGGCCTTCCATGGTGACATCACCAGGCGGTAAATTGGTTAATAGACCAATAAGAAAGCATTCTGAACCCCTCTGCCAATGACGGCTATTCTTCAGTTTTCCCCCTCCCTACTCAGACCACACCCACACAGTCCTAGCAAAAAAAAAATGTTTTTGTTAATTGAGTTTATTTTTGACCGTTTTAAATTAAACAGTCACAGTAAGGTATTTAATTGTTACCCACAAATTATTAGATTTTGAGGTTTAAAAACAGCTGACCTTAACTTCATTTGGAATGTTTTGGGAAGCAGTTTTTACATTTTGTAATGTAAAACATTAAGAATACTGGTTAGTGTTTAAGATTTACAAGACTGAACTGCTGCTTTTTGTTTTGGAGTGTGTTTGGGGTAGTGTTTGGGGTAGTGTTTGGGGTAGTGTTTTGGGAGAGTGTTTTGGGAGAGTGTTTTGGGAGAGTGTTTTGGGAGAGTGTTTGGGAGTCTTCCTCGACAGATGTTCCAGAGACCGAACATTCCACAACGTTGCATCCCAAATGGCACCCTATTCCCTAATACAATACACACAGTGGGGCAAAAAATGATTTAGTCAGCCACCAATTGTGCAAGTTCTCCCACTTAAAGAGATGAGAGGCATGTAATTTTCATCATAGGTACACTTCAACTATGACAGACAAAATGAGAAAAAAAAATCCAGAAAATCACATTTTTAATGAATTTATTTGCAAATTATGGTGGAAAATAAGTATTTGGTCACCTACAAACAAGCAAGATTTCTGGCTCTCACAGACCTGTAACTTCTTCTTTAAGAGGCTCCTCTGTCCTCCACTCGTTACCTGTATTAATGGCACCTGTTTGAACTTGTTATCGGTATAAAAGACACCTGTCCACAACCTTTTCTGGATTTTTTTTCTCATTTTGTCTGTCATAGTTGAAGTGTACCTAATGATGAAAATTACAGGCCTCATCTTTTTAAGTGGGAGAACTTGCACAATTGGTGGCTGACTAAATATTTTTTTGCCCCACTGTGTTCCCTGGTCAAAAGTAGTTCCCTACATGGGGGAATAGGATTACATTTCTCTTTACACGTTGACTGGAACCCCGGTCCCTGGTCAAAAGTAGTGCCCTACATTTGGGAATAGGGCAAAAGGAGACATGGACTGGAACCCCGGCTAGGTCAAAGCAGGAAAAAAGGACATCAACGATGGACTCAACTATTTCTATATGATGGTGTTTTGACTGAAAACGACACACCTCTTTGTCTCCAGCTCGCTGCGATGCTCACCATACCTTTCTGGCAGTGGTTCCTCACCAAGTTTGGCAAGAAGAACGGCGTGTACATCGGCACCTCGGTAAGACTACGCAGAATGATCGCACAGCACCATTCCATAGTCCAGGGTTTACCAATCTCGGTCCTGGGGACTCTCCTCCCCCTCCCTGGTTTCTGCTCTAGCCTTGCACAGCTGATTTTCAAATAGCCAACTTCTCATCAAGCGTTGATTTGAATCAGCTGTGTTGTGCTCGGGCAAAAAAAACAAAAACGTATCACCCAGGTGGGGGCCCCAGGACCCGAGTTTGGCGAAACCCCCTGCCTTAATCCATGGAGACATGCTTTTTATTTGTCCAGGGTCTCTGAGTTTATAATGATGAAGGTGGTGTTTCTAATACGGGGTTTCTGTCCTGTCGACAGTCTGTGATCCCCTTCATGATCCTGGTGGTGTGTGTGAAGAGTAATCTCATCATTACCTACATGGTGTCGTTCGCTGCCGGTGTCGGTGTCGCTGCTGCCTTCCTGTTGCCGTGGTGAGTTGGAGTTTTTCCTCTCTTACCTTACCGGACCCTCTGGCTGTCGTCTCCTCCTCTCCGGTTATGTTTCTAACCCCTACACTCTTATGTGTGTCTAGTGTTTGGTTGTTGGTGGATGTCACTGTCTCTCTCTAGGTCCATGTTGCCAGACATGGTGGATGTCTCTGTCTCTGTCTCTAGGTCCATGCTGCCAGATGTGGTGGATGTCTCTGTCTCTAGGTCCATGCTGCCAGACGTGGAGGATGTCTCTGTCTCTAGGTCCATGCTGCCAGATGTGGTGGATGTCTCTGTCTCTAGGTCCATGCTGCCAGACGTGGTAGATGTCTGTCTCTAGGTCCATGCTACCAGATGTGGTAGATGTCTGTCTCTAGGTCCATGCTACCAGATGTGGTAGATGTCTGTCTCTAGGTCCATGCTACCAGATGTGGTAGATGTCTGTCTCTAGGTCCATGTTACCAGATGTGGTGGATGTCTCTGTCTCTAGGTCCATGCTGGCAGACGTGGTAGATGTCTGTCTCTAGGTCCATGCTGCCACATGTTGCCAGATGTGGTGGATGTTACTGACTCTGTCTCTGTCTCTAGGTCCATGCTGCCAGACGTGGAGGATGTTACTGACTCCCTGTCTCTGTCTCTAGGTCCATGCTGCCAGACGTGGTAGATGACTTCCAGGTCCAGAACCCAGACTCTCGGGGTCACGAAGCCATCTTTTATTCCTTCTATGTCTTCTTCACCAAGTTTGCCTCTGGAATCTCCCTGGGGATCTCCACTCTCAGCTTGGAGTAAGTTTACCCCACACACACACACACACACACACACACACACACACACACACACACACACACACACACACACACACTGGAAGGAAAACACACTGGCCCCTGTTGTACTGTACATAGGTAAATGTTGTTGGTGTGAGGATAAGCCAAACCCTACAGTCTCCATAGGATTCTTCTGGCTCTCACATCCACTCCATATGATTCCCCTGGCTCTCACATCCACTCCACATGATTCCCCTGGCTCTCACATCCACTCCATATGATTCCCCTGCCTCTCACATCCACTCCATATGATTCCCCTGGCTCTCACATCCACTCCATATGATTCCCCTGGCTCTCACATCTAAATTAGTAGTGTGTGTATGTCACATTAACCTCCTTGTTAGCGTGTTGATCAGCCATGAGGTTACATTAATTTGTACTATCAACCTCTGTGTGTGTGTGTGTGTGTGTGTGTGTGTGTAGTTTTGCAGGGTATATGACTCGAGGTTGCACCCAGCCTGAGAACGTGGATATAACCCTGAAGGTTCTGGTCTCCGCGGCGCCCATAGGACTCATTCTGATTGGCCTGGTCTTATTCCGCTCTTATCCAATCGACGAAGAGAGGAGGCAGTGCAACAGGAAGCTTCTTCAGGAGCAACGGTAAGACTGGCGTGTCTGGCTTGGGAACTCGGGGGCCTTGTACCCCAAGCATTTCCTGTATATCTGAAAGGATTGGATAGATGTATGATCTGGAAACGATGCCAAATTCCGCTCCTTGACATGCCTCGTACCCAGGCTACCCAAAGTACATTTTGTTGTGAACTGTTCAGATATTTTATGGGCTGCTTGTATGTGCCATGTCTAACACCTGGTCTCTGTTCTGTTCTCACAGGGAAAATGAAGTAGACTCAGAAACAGACTCCACAGAACTGACCAACATGGTGTAGATTCTAGAACACTCATGGACCACTGGAGTGACACGGTTGCTTGCACCGGGGTGGGGCTAACGAGAGTCTGGACCTATCGCGACGGAGATACTGCTACCATCCAATCACACTGCTGCTCACGTGTCTCTCGGAGCACATGTCGTCATGACGATGTGCCATGGCAAGGAATCCTAAAAACGGAGTGACCTTCCTGGTTCGATTCCCAGCCCACTTAAGCTGTGACAAACTCAGAAATTGTTTTTGGGTGTTTGGGTCTCAAAAGGCAACCGATTTCAAAGTGCACTCTATGGAGACTCAATAGACTACTGTAAAACACAGCCTTTAGTTGTTGTCCATGAATGTTGCACAAAACCTTAATGTGATGTGTACCATTTTTTTTTTTGTGTGTGTGTATTTTGCCAATGTTGAATATTTCTGTCTTAACTTAATCTAGCGTGGGTACTAGTTTCAAAATCTCAAGACTTTTTTAGAACAATCTACTACTCCCCCCTCAAGTGTGAAACTTGAACGACCGCCTTTCTATGGTGAAGATGACTGTCTTTCTATGGTGAAGATGACTGTCTTTCTATGGTGAAGATGACCGTCTTTCTATGGTGAAGATGACCGTCAACAAAATGGCCCTATGGTTTGCTTTTTTTTTTTTTCCCTACTCGGTTTACATTTCGGTTAAAAAGGTTAAAAAAAAAAAATTATACAAAAAAAGCCAGACTAATTATTTTGGTAGAGAGAGAGATAGAACATTTAGAGAGAGAACATTTCTACAACACGTGTTTCTACAGACTTCAGTTTGGTACTGTCAAGTACAAAACAAGTCAGAACCCTATCTAGCATTGAAAGATTCACAATGTTTAAGACTATTTGACACTACAATGGAGTTCTCTGGTCATGGATTCCTTTTTGTGTTTTTTACAAGGTTTCCTTCCTCACGTTTCATTGGCTCATTCAACAGGGGTGTATTCACTAGGATGCCAAGGGGAGGGACCTACCTGAATTTGTCCAATAGTAACTCCTTTTGTTGCAAAACATTTAGCTACGGTGTGCACCAATGAATACACCCCAGTAATGCCCAGAAGAGATTTGGTCCCAACTGCAACACTGTAGGTAAAAGATGTTTCAAAAACACTAGTTCTTAGTCTCACCATTAAACCAGAACCACTATAGCACAATAATTGTTAACCAAACTATTTTACACAGTCTGTACAATCATGTATTAAAGTTTTTTTTACAGCTAGTCATTAACTTAGTGTTGGGCAAACCCATAACGACAGCGAGTACTAATCTAGAAAGGTTAAGTATATGAGTAAAAAATGTATTTGTCTGATTTAAGAGAAGTCCTTTCAGGTTGCTGTTGCATTCTGGATGTGTACTAAAATGTTCTCACTTTGTGTATTGAGCTCAAAAACCTTTTCATTTTTAAAAATCCATTTTCTTTAAAAGAAACAACAACATTGACTTCTCAACCTTGTCTCTTTACGAAGCAATGGAGATGTCTTTTAAAGAAAAGGGAAGAATACAAAAGTCAAAGTATTGGAAAATGGAGTGAAGTCTTGAGTTTAATGTATTGAACGTGTCTACCATGTCACGTATCTAAATTGACCTACGGGGGGGGGGGGGGGGGGGGGGGGGGGGAGAAATAAAGATATTTATAACAGTACTGTGGACAAGATAATCCTACATTTCATGTCATATGTTACACAAACACACAGTGAATACACGTTGAGCAGTGCCTTCAACCGTTATGAAAGGGAAGTCCTGTTGGATGGCTCTCGTGGTCAAGTTCTGGTTCAAGGACATTAGACAGAGGAATGGTCTAATGCACTTGGGGTGTATTCATTACTGTTGCAAAAAAAAAAAAAAAGGTTTTCTGAATATGGAAGCGAACGGCATGAAACGGAGGGATCTGCCTGGATCTGTAACTGAATACTCCCCTGGACCCAGAGTTGGCGGACATCTTGAGCGCCGGAAGAGGGCTCTCCTACAATGATGCTCTCCTACAATGATGCTCTCCTACATGATCAGTCTCCTACAAATGGGAAAACGGGTGATTTTCTATTGATTGGATTGGAGATGGAGACAGTCCCGCCTGCCTCTGTCTCCGGAGATGGAGACAGTCCCGCCTGCCTCTGAGGCAGTGGTAGCCAAATGTTTCAGCTCTGATCCAAATGGGAATATCACTATAGATCGCGGACACGGAGAGCTCAGACCACACCTTGTATAAAACGCTGCCTCCTGTGCATTATGTAAATATTGAATGTAAGTAAAAGTTTGAAATATCTTTGTTGACAGAAACTGTTGTGAACTGGTATTCATCGATGTACTTATTTAAAGAGTTGTCACATTTAATAAATACTAATTCAGACAGTATTGTGCTTTGTGGGAATTCATTCTTTTAAAATTATATCTATATTTTTTTTTTTACAAACTTCATATACTCAGTCCTAGCCAGAGATGCAGCACACCAGTAACGATAAACGGACATACACAGACTACCATACGGTTCTGAAATCTACATGTAGGTTTACCACTGGCTACATGAGGTGCTCCATCCACAGTTGAGTTGAGCAGCACTGTCATACTATACATTGTGATACCAGGTTTCATATTCAACCCCTTTCTGTAGATCTGGTGCAGTGGGAGAAATCTACCGGTCTCAATCCCAAACTTGGAACACTTTTTTTATTTTGAAGGGACCCAAATGGACACAGTGTGAGTTGCAGTTTAACAGTGCATCTCTAAAATAGTCATGTGGGGCATTTCCCTTCTTCCACCTGGACAGTCAAAAGGACTGTAAATGGAGGGGACAAAGAGAGGCAGAGGAGGTCTGAGAGAGAGGGAGGAAGAGGGTGAGCTCGAGTCGGTTAAAAATTGCAGAAAAAAAGGGAGATGGTTTGTTAATTAAAGAAGACTGGTAGAAAGTGTAAGCAGAGTGAGTTGAAGACGGGAGGAGAAATGGAAGTGAATGAGGGCGAAGTATCGGAAAGTATCGGAAAGTATCGGAGATGTGAAGTCCAAAGTAAGTAAAAGTACTACTAAAGTACTTTTTGGGGGGTTTCTCTGTACTTTACTATTTATATTCTTCACAACTTGTATTTTTACTTCACTACAGTCCTAAAGAAAATAATATACGTTTTACACCATACATTTTCCCTGATACCCAAAAGTACTCATTACATTTGAATTGCTTAACAGGACAGGAAAATGGTCTTACCCCTACTGCCTCTGATCTGGCAGACTCACTAAACAGAGAACATCCCTGGTCATCCCTACTGCCTCTGATCTGGCAGACTCACTAAACAGAGAACATCCCTGGTCATCCCTACTGCCTCTGATCTGGCAGACTCACTAAACAGAGAACATCCCTGGTCATCCCTACTGCCTCTGATCTGGAGGACTCACTAAACAGAGAACATCCCTGGTCCTCCCTACTGCCTCTGATCTGGCAGACTCACTAAACAGAGAACATCCCTGGTCATCCCTACTGCCTCTGATCTGGCAGACTCACTAAACAGAGAACATCCCTGGTCATCCCTACTGCCTCTGATCTGGAGGACTCACTAAACAGAGAACATCCCTGGTCCTCCCTACTGCCTCTGATCTGGAGGACTCACTAAACAGAGAACATCCCTGGTCATCCCTACTGCCTCTGATATGGAGGACTCACTAAACAGAAAACATCCCTGGTCATCCCTACTGCCTCTGATCTGGAGGACTCACTAAACAGAGAACATCCCTGGTCCTCCCTACTGCCTCTGATCTGGAGGACTCACTAAACAGAGAACATCCCTGGTCATCCCTACTGCCTCTGATATGGAGGACTCACTAAACAGAAAACATCCCTGGTCATCCCTACTGCCTCTGATCTGGAGGACTCACTAAACAGAGAACATCCCTGGTCCTCCCTACTGCCTCTGATCTGGCAGACTCAATAAACAGAGAACATCCCTGGTCATCCCTACTGCCTCTGATCTGGCAGACTCAATAAACAGAGAACATCCCAGGTCATCCCTACTGCCTCTGATCTGGCAGACTCAATAAACAGAGAACATCCCTGGTCATCCCTACTGCCTCTGATCTGGAGGACTCACTAAACAGAGAACATCCCTGGTCATCCCTACTGCCTCTGATCTGGAGGACTCACTAAACAGAGAACATCCCTGGTCATCCCTACTGCCTCTGATCTGGCAGACTCACTAAACAGAGAACATCCCTGGTCACCCCTACTGCCTCTGATCTGGAGGACTCACTAAACAGAGAACATCCCTGGTCATCCCTACTGCCTCTGATCTGATGAGACTCACTAAACAGAAAACATCCCTGGTCATCCCTACTGCCTCTGATCTGGAGGACTCACTAAACAGAGAACATCCCTGGTCACCCCTACTGCCTCTGATCTGGAGGACTCACTAAACAGAGAACATCCCTGGTCACCCCTACTGCCTCTGATCTGGCAGACTCACTAAACAGAGAACATCCCTGGTCACCCTTACTGCCTCTGATCTGGCAGACTCACTAAACAGAGAACATCCCTACTGCCTATGATCTGGCAGACTCACTAAACAGAGAACATCCCTACTGCCTCTGATCTGGAGGACTCACTAAACAGAGAACATCCCTGGTCATCCCTACTGCCTCTGATCTGGCAGACTCACTAAACAGAGAACATCCCTGGTCATCCCTACTGCCTCTGATATGGAGGACTCACTAAACAGAAAACATCCCTGGTCATCCCTACTGCCTCTGATCTGGAGGACTCACTAAACAGAGAACATCCCTGATCATCCCTACTGCCTCTGATCTGGAGGACTCACTAAACAGAGAACATCCCTGGTCCTCCCTACTGCCTCTGATCTGGAGGACTCACTAAACAGAGAACATCCCTGGTCATCCCTACTGCCTCTGATCTGGAGGACTCACTAAACAGAGAACATCCCTGGTCATCCCTACTGCCTCTGATATGGAGGACTCACTAAACAGAAAACATCCCTGGTCATCCCTACTGCCTCTGATCTGGAGGACTCACTAAACAGAGAACATCCCTGGTCCTCCCTACTGCCTCTGATCTGGCAGACTCAATAAACAGAGAACATCCCTGGTCATCCCTACTGCCTCTGATCTGGCAGACTCAATAAACAGAGAACATCCCAGGTCATCCCTACTGCCTCTGATCTGGCAGACTCAATAAACAGAGAACATCCCTGGTCATCCCTACTGCCTCTGATCTGGAGGACTCACTAAACAGAGAACATCCCTGGTCATCCCTACTGCCTCTGATCTGGAGGACTCACTAAACAGAGAACATCCCTGGTCATCCCTACTGCCTCTGATCTGGCAGACTCACTAAACAGAGAACATCCCTGGTCACCCCTACTGCCTCTGATCTGGAGGACTCACTAAACAGAGAACATCCCTGGTCATCCCTACTGCCTCTGATCTGATGAGACTCACTAAACAGAAAACATCCCTGGTCATCCCTACTGCCTCTGATCTGGAGGACTCACTAAACAGAGAACATCCCTGGTCACCCCTACTGCCTCTGATCTGGAGGACTCACTAAACAGAGAACATCCCTGGTCACCCCTACTGCCTCTGATCTGGCAGACTCACTAAACAGAGAACATCCCTGGTCACCCTTACTGCCTCTGATCTGGAGGACTCACTAAACAGAGAACATCCCTGATCATCCCTACTGCCTCTGATCTGGCGGACTCACTAAACAGAGAACATCCCTGGGCATCCCTACTGCCTCTGATCTGGAGGACTCACTAAACAGAGAGCATCCCTGGTCATCTCTACTGCCTCTGATCTGGAGGACTCACTAAACAGAGAACATCCCTGGTCATCCCTACTGCCTCTGATCTGGTGGACTCACTAAACAGAGAACATCCCTGGTCATCCCTACTGCCTCTGATCTGGAGGACTCAATAAACAGAGAACATCCCTGGTCATCCCTACTGCCTCTGATCTGGAGGACTCACTAAACAGAGAACATCCCTGGTCATCCTTACTGCCTCTGATCTGGAGGACTCAATAAACAGAGAACATCCCTGATCATCCCTACTGCCTCTGATCTGGCGGACTCACTAAACAGAGAACATCCCTGGGCATCCCTACTGCCTCTGATCTGGAGGACTCACTAAACAGAGAGCATCCCTGGTCATCTCTACTGCCTCTGATCTGGAGGACTCACTAAACAGAGAACATCCCTGGTCATCCCTACTGCCTCTGATCTGGTGGACTCACTAAACAGAGAACATCCCTGGTCATCCCTACTGCCTCTGATCTGGCAGACTCACTAAACAGAGAACATCCCTGGTCATCCCTACTGCATCTGATCTGGAGGACTCACTAAACAGAGAACATCCCTGGTCATCCCTACTGCCTCTGATATGGAGGACTCACTAAACAGAAAACATCCCTGGTCATCCCTACTGCCTCTGATCTGGAGGACTCACTAAACAGAGAACATCCCTGGTCCTCCCTACTGCCTCTGATCTGGCAGACTCAATAAACAGAGAACATCCCTGGTCATCCCTACTGCCTCTGATCTGGCAGACTCAATAAACAGAGAACATCCCAGGTCATCCCTACTGCCTCTGATCTGGCAGACTCAATAAACAGAGAACATCCCTGGTCATCCCTACTGCCTCTGATCTGGAGGACTCACTAAACAGAGAACATCCCTGGTCATCCCTACTGCCTCTGATCTGGAGGACTCACTAAACAGAGAACATCCCTGGTCATATCTACTGCCTCTGATCTGGCAGACTCACTAAACAGAGAACATCCCTGGTCACCCCTACTGCCTCTGATCTGGAGGACTCACTAAACAGAGAACATCCCTGGTCATCCCTACTGCCTCTGATCTGATGAGACTCACTAAACAGAAAACATCCCTGGTCATCCCTACTGCCTCTGATCTGGAGGACTCACTAAACAGAGAACATCCCTGGTCACCCCTACTGCCTCTGATCTGGAGGACTCACTAAACAGAGAACATCCCTGGTCACCCCTACTGCCTCTGATCTGGCAGACTCACTAAACAGAGAACATCCCTGGTCACCCTTACTGCCTCTGATCTGGCAGACTCACTAAACAGAGAACATCCCTGGTCATCCCTACTGCCTATGATCTGGCAGACTCACTAAACAGAGAACATCCCTACTGCCTCTGATCTGGAGGACTCACTAAACAGAGAACATCCCTGGTCATCCCTACTGCCTCTGATCTGGCAGACTCACTAAACAGAGAACATCCCTGGTCATCCCTACTGCCTCTGATATGGAGGACTCACTAAACAGAAAACATCCCTGGTCATCCCTACTGCCTCTGATCTGGAGGACTCACTAAACAGAGAACATCCCTGGTCATCCCTTCTGCCTCTGATCTGGAGGACTCACTAAACAGAGAACATCCCTGGTCATCCCTACTGCCTCTGATCTGGAGGACTCACTAAACAGAGAACATCCCTGATCATCCCTACTGCCTCTGATCTGGCGGACTCACTAAACAGAGAACATCCCTGGGCATCCCTACTGCCTCTGATCTGGAGGACTCACTAAACAGAGAGCATCCCTGGTCATCTCTACTGCCTCTGATCTGGAGGACTCACTAAACAGAGAACATCCCTGGTCATCCCTACTGCCTCTGATCTGGTGGACTCACTAAACAGAGAACATCCCTGGTCATCCCTACTGCCTCTGATCTGGAGGACTCAATAAACAGAGAACATCCCTGGTCATCCCTACTGCCTCTGATCTGGAGGACTCACTAAACAGAGAACATCCCTGGTCATCCTTACTGCCTCTGATCTGGAGGACTCAATAAACAGAGAACATCCCTGATCATCCCTACTGCCTCTGATCTGGCGGACTCACTAAACAGAGAACATCCCTGGTCATCCCTACTGCCTCTGATCTGGCAGACTCACTAAACAGAGAACATCCCTGGTCATCCCTACTGCATCTGATCTGGTGGACTCACTAAACAGAGAACATCCCTGGTCATCCCTACTGCCTCTGATCTGGCGGACTCACTAAACAGAGAACATCCCTGGTCATCCCTACTGCCTCTGATCTGGTGGACTCACTAAACAGAGAACATCCCAGGTCATCCCTACTGCCTCTGATCTGGAGGACTCACTAAACAGAGAACATCCCTGGTCATCCCTACTGCCTCTGATCTGGTGGACTCACTAAACAGAGAACATCCCTGGTCATCCCTACTGCCTCTGATCTGGTGGACTCACTAAACAGAGAACATCCCTGGTCATCCCTACTGCCTCTGATCTGGTGGACTCACTAAACAGAGAACATCCCAGGTCATCCCTACTGCCTCTGATCTGGAGGACTCACTAAACAGAGAACATCCCTGGGCATCCCTACTGCCTCTGATCTGGAGGACTCACTAAACAGAGAACATCCCTGGGCATCCCTATTGCCTCTGATCTGGAGGACTCACTAAACAGAGAACATCCCTGATCATCCCTACTGCCTCTGATCTGGCGGACTCACTAAACAGAGAACATCCCTGGTCATCCCTACTGCCTCTGATCTGGAGGACTCACTAAACAGAGAACATCCCTGGTCATCCCTACTGCCTCTGATCTGGCGGACTCACTAAACACAAATGCTTTGTTTGTAAATTATGTCTTAGTATTGGAGTTTGCCCCTGGCTATCTGTAAATATATATATTTTGATGGTGTCGTCTGGTTTGCTTAATATAAGAAATGTGAAATGATTTATACTTTTACTTTTGATACTTAAGTATATTTAAAACCAAATATTTTTATACTTTACTCAAGAAGTATTTTACTGAGTGACCTTTTCTATGAAGGTATCTTTACTTTTACTCAAGTATGAGAATTGGGTACTTTTTCCACCACTGGTTAAGTTCTCATAGCCCGATACTTGCACAGAGGGTCAGGATAAAGATGAGTCTGTGAGAGTAGGATTGACGTTTTGGGAAAAAAGTGGACCCTTGCCTTTTGGCTGATACATTTGTGGTTTTAGGGTGGGTGAAAACAGAGTTTGTTGCTGTGGAATCGGTGAGGGTAACCAGAAGTGGTCTTGTGATAATTGTTTGTGTTTCGGCTGGTTAGAGGGAGCAGGCGCTACATGTTAAACGAATGAAGAAAGAAAAGAAAAGGGCTCCATTGAAAGGAGTGATTACTGGGGTAGAGGTTAATGTGGAAGCTGCCAGTCAACCGGAAGGGAAGATCCCCGTCGTTTGTGACATTCGTCGTTTGGTGTGACGCAGACAGGGTGGCGTGAGCGGTGAAACAGAAGAGTCATTGTCTGTTTCAGTTTTGATGTTGAGCCTTTTGCCCGACAAAGTGATGTTAGCATATATAACGTTATCCTGTACCAACTTTTGTGTTGACTACATTGCGTTGTTACAGTTTATGGGTATGTGGCAGCAGTGTGTAGGAGGGAGGTTCCTAGGTGTGAGAAGTGTGCAGAAGAGCATGAGACAAAGGAATGTGTAGCATTGGGGAAAGTAGTTGTATGTGTTAACTGTAGGGGTGCCCATGGAGCCTGGGAATCAGAAATGTCCCATGCGAGAGAGGCAGGTTGAGGTTTCCAGGGTTAGATTAGTGCAGAAGTTGTCATATGCTGAGGCAGTGAAGAAAGTAGAGGATGATGGGTTAAGGGGAGGAGTGGTGAGAGGAGTAGATCTGTACCAGTACAGAGGGATAAACCAACAAGTTATATATTTCAGTAAGATGCTTGTTTATATTAATGGTTATCAACTGTACAGCAGGGATGGAACATAAGTTGCAGAAAATTGAGGTTGTGGTGTCAGCTGCAGAGAGGTATTTGGGTGTGAGAGATTTGACGGCAGAAAAGTTACAGGGTGTGTTAAGTGGTGGTGTGCCATCCTTTCAGGCTGTTGGCCTGAAGTAGGACTAAATAGATTTAAATGGTGGAGTATCGTATTTTAAAAAAAAAGTGAGTGTAGTGTTAGATTAGATCGTAGGGTATTTGATAGGAAAAACATTTATGTATAAGGGAGTTATACAGCAGGTAGCCTAGCGGGGCGGCACGTAGCTTAGCGGGGCGGGCAGGTAGCCTAGCGGGGCTGCAGGTAGCCTAACGGAGCGGCACGTAGCCTAGCGGGGCGGCAGGTAGCCTAGCGGGGCGGGCAGGTAGCCTAGCGGGGCGGCACGTAGCCTAGCGGGGCGGCAGGTAGCCTAGTGGTTAGAGCGTTGGGCCAGTAACCGAAAGGTTGCTAGATCAAAAGGTATAAATGACAAGGTAACAATCTGTCGTTCTGCCCCTGAACAAGGCAGTTAACCCACTGTTCCCCGGGCCCTGAACAAGGCAGTTAACCCACTGTTCCCCGGGCCCTGAACAAGGCAGTTAATCCACTGTTCCCCGGGCCCTGAACAAGTCAGTTAACCCACTGTTCCCCGGGCCCTAAACAGGCAGTTAACCCACTGTTCCCCGGGCCCTGAACAAGGCAGTTAACCCACTGTTCCCCGGGCCCTGAACAAGGCAGTTAACCCACTGTTCCCTGGGCCCTGAACAAGGCAGTTAACCCACTGTTCCCCGGGCCCTGAACAAGGCAGTTAATCCACTGTTCCTAGGCCGTCATTGTAAATACGAATGTGGTCTTAACTGACTTGCCTGTTTAAATAAAGGTTAAAAAAATATTTCAAAAAATAAATACTCCAGTCTAGTAGGTGGCGTTAATGGATGCCAAACGCCGTTGAACCTCGTAGAAGAAGAAGTCTCTGAATTCAATTTCTATGCTTTTCATCTGGTTCAGTCAATCGCAGGTTGATGCGAGACACTTTTTCATCTCAACAACGACCCCAAGTTAAGACATTAACGCGAAGGTAAGACGGAAGTGTGTGGTATACATTTCTGTCGATAGTCTTTATTATATGATTTCAAAGTTTAAAATCACTCAAATGTTTATTGTTTTTATTTAATTTACATATAAATTAGCCGAATGTTAGTGGTTAGCATGGTTCATTCAATCCAGTGGTTCCCAACCTTTTTCATTTCCTGTACCACCAACTGAATTTTGCTCTGCCTGGAGTACCCCCTGATCCTAGCTAATTTAGGTTTATGTGACAAAAAACCATACTGTCTGTGAATTCGGTCTGGTCGCTCAAAAATACATATTGCCACGAAGTTTTGATGACTGGTAGAGGAATTTTCTAGCAACAACATTGAGTCACCATCAGTCGAGTCATGTTCAGGACAATTTACATGTTTTACAACTGCGGTCCTTCTGCGAGTTGCTGAAATTCATACTTCTACTATAAACTTTCAGTGAATCCAACCACCGAGTTTCATCCTCTTTGCTCTTACTACATAATCCGAGATCCAATTGAGTCCGTGCTATGCGGGATCCCTGGGACGTCTCTACAACCAAGGAGGAAAAGTTGGTGGTTAAGCTGAAAGTTTTTATTAGAAGTGTGCATTTCAACACACCGCAGTTGTACAGGACAGACATTGGTACAGGTTGCTACGCGTTTTCAGAACTGAAATTTTTACAAGAATCGATCTGATGGTGACTCAATGTTGTTGTTAGTAAATTCCTCGACCAGTCATCAAAACTTAACCCTGCCTTGATATATAAGAGAGTTGGGGGTTCCTCAACTAATTCTCAACCATATAAGAGAGTTTGGGATTCCTCAGCTAATCCTCAATGATATAAGATAGTTGAGGGTTCCTCAGCTACAATAATCCTCAACGATAAAAGAGAGTTGGAGGTTCCTCAGCGTATCATTTAAAGCCCGCTTTAGCTAGGGAGTGACTCATTCCGTGCTGCTCTAAAACGTTCACATACAAGCTAGCCTACCTTGATGTTTAGCATGCTACCTAGTCAGTTGTCAAATTGAATGTATTCAACTGAAATGTGTCTTCTGCATTTAACCCAACTCCTCTGAATCAGAGAGGTGAGGGGAGCTGCCTTGATCAACATCCAGGTCTTCGGAGACCCGGGGAACAGTGGGTTACTGCTTTGTTCAGGGGAACAGTGGGTTAACTGCCTTGTCCAGGGGAACAGCGGGTTAACTGCCTTGTTCAGGGGAACAGTGGGTTAACTGCCTTGTTCAGGGGAACAGTGGGTTAACTGCCTTGTTCAGGGGAACAGTGGGTTAACTGCCTTGTTCAGGGGAACAGCAGGTTAACTGCCTTGTTCAGGGGAACAGCGGGTTAACTGCCTTGTCCAGGGGAACAGCGGGTTAACTGCCTTGTACAGGGGAACAGTGGGTTAACTGCCTTGTACAGGGGAACAGTGGGTTAACTGCCTTGTTCAGGGGAACAGTGGGTTAACTGCCTTGTACAGGGGAACAGTGGGTTAACTGCCTTGTACAGGGGAACAGTGGGTTAACTGCCTTGTACAGGGGAACAGTGGGTTAACTGCCTTGTTCAGGGGAACAGTGGGTTAACTGCCTTGTACAGGGGAACAGTGGGTTGACTGCCTTGTTCAGGGGAACAGCGGGTTAACTGCCTTGTTCAGGGGAACAGAGGGTTAACTGCCTTGTACAGGGGAACAGCGGGTTAACTGCCTTGTTCAGGAGAACAGCGGGTTAACTGCCTTGTACAGGGGAACAGTGGGTTAACTGCCTTGTTCAGGGGAACAGCGGGTTAACTGTCTTGTTCAGGGGAACAGTGGGTTAATTGCCTTGTTCAGGGGAAGAAAGACAGATTTTTACCTTGTCAGCTCGGGGATTCAATCCAGCAAACTTCAAGCTCTAACCACTAGGCTACCTACCGCCCCTAAATATACTGAACAAAATTATAAAACGCAACATGCAACAGTTTCAAATATTTTAATAAGTTACACTTCAAATAAGGAAATCGGTCAATTTAAATATATTCATTAGGCCATATTCTATGGATTTCACTTGACTGGGAATACAGATATGCATTGGTTGGTCACAGATACCTTAAAAAAAAATGTTGCATTCCTGGTGTAACTTGGGCAGTTGTTGTTGCCATCCTGTACCTGTCCCGCAGGTGTGATGTTCGGATGTACCGATCCTGTGCAGGTGTTGTTACAAGTGGTCTGCCACTGCGAGGACAATCATCTGTTCATCCTGTCTCCCTATTGCGCTGTCTTAGGCGTCTCACAGTACGGACATTGCAATTTATTGCCCTGCCACATCTGCAGTCCTCATGCCTCCTTGCAGCATGCCTAAGGCACTTTCACGTAGATGAGCAGGGACCCTGGATTTCTTTTGGTGTTTTTCAGAGTCAGGACACTAAAGAGGCCTTTCTACTAAGTTTTCATAACTGTGACCTTAATTGCCTACCGTCTGTAAGCTGATAGTGTCTTATCGACCGTTCCACAGGTGCATGTTCATTCATTGTTTATGATTCATTGGACAAGTTTTTACGCCTTGAGAAGCCATCTTTTATTCTATAGCGACGATATTAAAACAATAGTCTGTTTACAATATAATGTAACGTGTTTAGTGCGTCTTGTCTCTGAGCCAGGTAGCAATAGTTCGCATTACACATAAAAAGGTTCTAGGCCTTGCTTTGTCCCACCCAGGTCAACTGCATATCCCTGGACAGCTTATCTCATTGGCTACATTGACTGTTAAGGTGCCATAGTAGCCAATCCCCTGTGTCATGGATGCCTACAAGCACGTAAGCAGGCAATGTCATATGTTTTATGTGCAAAGATAGTCACTCTGTGGACATTCAATGTTGCCATTAGGTCATACTTCATCAGAGACCATTGGCAATAGGCTAGATTTGTCCCTACCAACCTAGGGATTCATGTGATGCCCATGTAACTACAGCTCAAACACAGAACCAAATATAAACTTACCTTGTAAGATGTTTGCTGAGAACGCTGTGTAAAATAAACATTTAGACTCTGGGGGCTGATGATCAATAACGGTAGGTCACAGGCAGACAAATAAAGTATCCTCATGATCTGTGGAGTCCCGGCTTTCGGTGTGTATCAACATATTTCATTTATTTCATTTATGCTTTACAACGCTAACCGGAATGTAGGTAGCGGCCATCTTGAAATGAGGCCATCAGCTAGGCCTTTCCTTATACATTCATATGCCCGTATATGGTAGTAAGTCACACCAAAGATTTTAAGGCACAGATCAATAGCCAAGATACTTTGCTACTTCTTAGTGAATGTCAATGTCACAGTGTATTGTCTGTTTGTCTGTCTCTCTCCAGGTGGACCTGAACGTGTCAGGAGAGAGTGTAACCCAGTATACTGAGGGTTTCTGTCTGTGTCTCTCTCCAGGTGGACCTGAACGTGTCAGGAGAGAGTGTAGCCCAGTATACTGAGGGCTTCTGTCTGTGTCTCTCTCCAGGTGGACCTGAAGGTGTCAGGAGAGAGTGTAGCCCAGTGACAGGACAAACGCCTGATGACCAAACTGGGACACGTCATCTTTAAAACACTGAAGGGCGGCAACATCAGCTAAGACAGGGAAGCACCACACTCTCTCTTTCTCTCTCTCTCTCTCTCAATACACTGACACATTCTCTCCTTGCTCAGCTACACCCCCCCCCCCCCCAGAACTCCACACACACACACATCACCATGGCAACATCACTAGCTCTTCTTAGCCTGAGGAATAATCATTCTGTCATTAATCAAAGGGGAATGGGAACAGCTACAGCTAACTGTAAATCAACATATTGGCATTGTGACATCACTGGCAGTAGAGAACAGTTTGGAATTTTACAAAATGGCTGAATTTACCGAGTAGCTCCCGAGTCTGAGAATTAGATGAGAATGAAACAATGTTAGTTAGGGAGCCAATAAACCTGCTGAAGCCGTTCATGTTTGAGCCGATCCTTGCCCCAGATCAAAAAGTTTGTTCTCGTAGCGGTAACTAACACAGATATGCCGTCTGACACACCTCAGTTAGAGGGTCTGCGTGTGTCGTTTCTTCCATAAAGCGCACATACTCAGAAGCAATGGCAAAGTTCATTTCATATTTATTTTATTTTACCTTTAACTAGGCAAGTCAGTTAAGAACAAAATCTTATTTACAATGACGGCCTACCAAAAAGCCACCTATGGAAGCTGGGATTAATATATATATTTATATATAGGACAGAAAACACATCACGACAAGAGAAAACAACAACACTACATAAAGACGACAGCATAGCATGGCAACAACACATAACAACACAGCATAGTAGCAACATGACAACATGGTAATTTTTTTTCAAGACATATAAACCCAATGCCTGCACCTTATGTAAAAATAGTATTAGTTAGCTTGTCCACTATAACAACAGGTTCAAGAATAATCAGATACAACTACTTTCAACGAGCACTCATCCTGTGTCCCTGTTG
Source organism: Oncorhynchus mykiss (assembly GCF_057628025.1). Classification (NCBI taxonomy): domain Eukaryota; kingdom Metazoa; phylum Chordata; class Actinopteri; order Salmoniformes; family Salmonidae; genus Oncorhynchus; species Oncorhynchus mykiss. The sequence continues at coordinate 6,115,100 of NC_143051.1, read as the reverse complement.
CTAGGGGTCGTGACTTCAACTAGCTTTGCCTGCCATCTATTGGAAATGAATGGTAACTACACCGGCCAGCTAGTTGGCAGAGTCAAAGGAGACTTTAATAATATATGCCATTTAGCAGACGTCTTTATCCAAAGCGAACTGGCTACACGGTAGTGGAAACAGATCACAGAAACAGGATTACAATTTTTATGCCATGGATGGTCAGTCCTTGCATCTATAGCTTTGAGAGTGTGGTTACGTTTCTCCAGCCCCATCCCTCAGCTTTTTACCCAAAGAGGAGCAGGGAGACACTGTGTTATTGGTTCTACTGCTGATTGCCACTTTACGAAGTTAAGATGCAGATTAAATACACCCCTAAATATGTTACAGATACTATATAAAATGTCCCATCACTCAGACAGTTAGTGAATACACAGCATCCAGCATAGTAATCGATCAAATTTATATTTACAAAAAAGCCCTTTTTTTTTACATCAAAATAATAACCACAGTGGTTGTAGAGGGTGCAACAGTTCAACACCTCAGGAGCAAATGTCAGTTGGCTTTTCATAGCTGAGCATCAATAGGTTGAGAGAGAGAGAGTCGAAGCAGCAGAACCGGGACAAGGTAGCACATCCATTGAAACAGGGTAAAAAAAATAAACAATTCCACTCCGATTCCCTTTATGGACGGGGGGGGTATCTTTTGAACTCGCTGTTGAATGACCTGCTCCTTCTCCATTTTTCGGGAACACCACCCCGCTCCCCCAAAGTGATCGATAGTATATCTCGGCTCGCACTGTGATGATTGTGATTCTGAGCGCTCAGGTTCATACAGCGAGTCCTGGTCTTCACTGATCTCTCTCTCCGTCAGCTCCATCTGTGGTGTAGTCCTGGTCTTCACTGATCTCTCTCTCCGTCAGCTCCATCTGTGGTGTAGTTCTGGTCTTCACTGATCTCTCTCTCTGTCAGCTCCATCTGTGGTGTAGTTCTGGCCTTCACTGATCTCTCTCTCCGTCAGCTCCATCTGTGGTGTAGTTCTGGTCTTCACTGATCTCTCTCCGTCAGCTCCATCTGTGGTGTAGTTCTGGTCTTCACTGATCTCTCTCTCCGTCAGCTCCATCTGTGGTGTAGTTCTGGTCTTCAATGATCTCTCTCCGTCAGCTCCATCTGTGGTGTAGTCCAGGTCTTCACTGATCTCTCTCTCCGTCAGCTCCATCTGTGGTGTAGTTCTGGTCTTCACTGATCTCTCTCTCCGTCAGCTCCATCTGTGGTGTATAGGGTCAGGATTCGGTTGTACTGATGGACGTGAGCTCAATCGAGCTGGTCCCCGAGCTCTTTAGTGAGGGTCCCGGTAATCTTCTTTAGTGAGGGTCACGGTGGACCTCTTTAGTGATGGTCCCGGTAATCTTCTTTAGTGAGGGTCCCGGTGGACCTCTTTAGTGATGGTCCCGGTAATCTTCTTTTGTGAGGACCTCTTTAGTGAGGGTCACGGTGGACCTCTTTAGTGATGGTCCCGGTGGACCTCTTTAGTGATGGTCCCGGTGGACCTCTTTAGTGAGGGTCCTGGTGGAACTCTTTAGTGAGGGTCCCGGTAATCTTCTTTTGTGAGGACCTCTTTAGTGAGGGTCACGGTGGACCTCTTTAGTGATGGTCCCGGTGGACCTCTTTAGTGATGGTCCCGGTGGACCTCTTTAGTGAGGGTCCCGGTGGACCTCTTTAGTGAGGGTCACGGTGGACCTCTTTAGTGAGGGTCCCGGTGGACCTCTTTAGTGAGGGTCACGGTGGACCTCTTTAGTGATGGTCCCGGTGGACCTCTTTAGTGATGGTCCCGGTGGACCTCTTTAGTGAGGGTCCTGGTGGAACTCTTTAGTGAGGGTCCCGGTAATCTTCTTTTGTGAGGACCTCTTTAGTGAGGGTCACGGTGGACCTCTTTAGTGATGGTCCCGGTGGACCTCTTTAGTGATGGTCCCGGTGGACCTCTTTAGTGAGGGTCCCGGTGGACCTCTTTAGTGAGGGTCACGGTGGACCTCTTTAGTGATGGTCCCGGTGGACCTCTTTAGTGAGGGTACCAGTAAACCTCTTTAGTGAGGGTCAACACACACACACACACACACACACACACACACACACACACACACACACACACACACACACACACACACACCCAACTTCAGTCTAGCTAAATGAGGTAGAGCTAACAAAACAATACAAAAACAAATCTGTCAACTAATTGTATTCCAGTACTTGACTATCTGAGGTGGAAGCTCGCCACAGTAACTAACGTTACCTAATAACAGAGGTAAGTTATATTATAGTTTTACGGGTTAGAGGTAAGTCAAGTACAATGCTTTAACCTTATCATACCTCAAATGATCCATAAAGGGACCACTCTGAACATTTCTCAGAATTACTTTTTACACCACTTACGAACGTCTACGTTTGGGTGTGCAAGTTATATATTATTATTTTTCTATTCTTACTTCATCAGATCATCATAAGTATACCATTATACTCAATATTATGTTACTTTAACTCTAGTTACACGGAGAAACTGTTGCAGTTGAGTTGCTTGCCAATGTTATTGGCTTGGGGGTGTTGCGCAAAACACTTCAGACGCAATTAGCTAGTTAAGTTACCTTTTAATTGCAACAAAGTTGTCCAGTGTCTTACGCTGGCCTAGTCAACAATGTGTTGGAGGAAACACCGATGCACCTGGCGACCTGGTTAGCGTGCACTGCGCCCGGCCCGCCACAGGAGTCGCTAGTGCGCGATGAGACAAGGATATCCCTACCATCCAAACCCTCCCTAACCCGGACGACGCCAGGCCAATTGTGCGTCGCCCCATGGACTTCCCGGTCGTGACCGGCTGCGACAGAGCCTGGGCTCGAACCCAGAGTCTCTGATGGCACAGCTAGCCCTGCGATGCCTTAGAACACTGCGCCACCCGGGAGGCCTGTAGAGATGTTTCTATGTTAAATGCTCATGTTTAGTACTACTGGATGGAATACATCTATTTGCTTAGATTCACTTCCAAGTCTTTCCATTCCCCTTGATCAAACTAGCACATCAATTTGGGTTTAATTAAACAGTGTATATTTTACTATTGATATCAGTGTTGTATTTTCCCTCTGGGAAATTCTTTTGAGGAAAATATGGAACCACATTGGTTGGTGACCATTAAACCTAGAGACTCGTTATGTACACTAGCTAGCCTTCAACAGTCTCTATTGTTTACCATGCCTTAAATCATCCACGCCAGTCACCTAGGACCTATCCATTCAGGTGTGACATTACACAACGTGAATGTAGAACTGTGTCGTGGTGGTATGAGAATGCTAGTGGATTTGATTTGATTTGATTTGATATGTTAACGGTTGAAGATACATAACGTCAATCAATCAAGCTGTGATTTTATCATATGGGGGGGGGACCAGGAATTAATTTGTTATTTTATCATATGGGGGGGGGGGGACCAGGAATGAATCTGTTATTTTATCATGTGGGGGTGGGGGGGGGATACCAGGAATTATTCTGTTATTTTATCATATTGGGGGGGGGGGGGGAACCAGGGATTATTCTGTTATTTTATCATATTGGGGGGGGGGGGGGGGGTACCAGGAATTATTCTGTGATTTTATCATATTGGGGGGGGGGGGGGGGGGCCAGGGATTATTCTGTTATTTTATCATATTGGGGTGGGGGGGGGGGGGACCAGGGATTATTCTGTTATTTTATCATATGGGGTGGGGGGGGGGGCGTACCAGGAATTATTCTGTGATTTTATCACATGGGGGGGGGGGGGGGGGGGTACCAGGAATTATTATGTTATTTTATCATATGGGGGGGTACCAGGAATTATTCTGTTATTTTATCATATGGGGGGGGGGGGGGGGGTACCAGGAATTATTCTGTTATTTTATCATATGGGGGGGGGGGGGGGGGGTACCAGGAATTATTATGTTATTTTATCATATGGGGGGGATACCAGGAATTATTCTGTGATTTTATCATATGGGGACCAGGAATTATTATCATATCATATGGGGACCAGGAATTATTCTTTATTTTATCATATTGGGGGGGGGAGGGTACCAGGAATTATTCTGTGATTTTATCATATTTGGGGGGGGGGGGGGGGGGTACCAGGAATTATTATGTTATTTTATCATATGGGGGGGGGGGGGGGGGTACCAGGAATTATGCTGTGATTTTATCATATCATACCAGGAATTATCCTGTTATTTTATCATATGGGGGGTGGTGGGACCAGGAATTATTCTGTTATTTTATCATATTGGGGGGGGTACCAGGAATTATTCTGTTATTTTATCATATGGGGGGGGGCAGGAATTATTCTGTTATTTTATCATATAGGGTGTGGGGGTACCAGGAATTAATCTGTTATTTTATCATATGGGGGGGGACCAGGAATTATTCTGTTATTTTATCATATGGGGGGGAACATATCAAATCAAATCAAATGTATTTATATAGCCCTTCATACATCAGCTGATATCTCAAAGTGCTGTACAGAAACCCAGCCTAAAACCCCAAACAGCAAGCAATGCTTGTGTAGAAGCACGGTGGCTAGGAAAAACTCCCTAGAAAGGCCAAAACCTAGGAAGAAACCTAGAGAGGAACCAGGCTATGTGGGGTGGCCAGTCCTCTTCTGGCTGTGCCGGGTGGAGATTATAACAAAACATGGTCAAGATGTTCAAATGTTCATAAATGACCAGCATGGTCGAATAATAATAAGGCAGAATAGTTGAAACTGGAGCAGCAGCACAGTCAGGTGGACTGGGGACAGCAAGGAGTCATCATGTCAGGTATTCCTGGGGCATGGTCCTAGGGCTCAGGTCCTCCGAGAGAGAGAAAGAAAGAGAGAATTAGAGAGAGCATATGTGGGATGGCCAGTCCTCTTCTGGCTGTGCCGGGTGGAGATTATAACAGAACATGGCCAAGATGTTCAAATGTTCATAAATGACCAGCATGGTCGAATAATAATAAGGCAGAACAGTTGAAACTGGAGCAGCAGCACAGCCAGGTGGACTGGGGACAGCAACGAGTCATCATGTCAGGTAGTCCTGGGGCATGGTCCTAGGGCTCAGGTCCTCCGAGAGAGTGAAAGAGAGAGGGGAGAATTAGAGAACGCACACTTAGATTCACACAGGACACCAAATAGGACAGGAGAAGTACTCCAGATATAACAAACTGACCCTAGCCCCCCGGCACATAAACTACTGCAGCATAAATACTGGAGGCTGAGACAGGAGGGGTCAGGAGACACTGTGGCACATTCCGAGGACACCCCCGGACAGGGCCAAACAGGAAGGATATAACCCCACCCACTTTGCCAAAGCACAGCCCCCACACCACTAGAGGGATATCTTCAACCACCAACTTACCATCCTGAGACAAGGCTGAGTATAGCCCACAAAGACCTCCGCCACGGCACAACCCAAGGGGGGGGGAGCCAACCCAGACAGGATGACCACATCAGTGACTCAACCCACTCAGGTGACGCACCCCCTCCAGGGACGGCATGAGAGAACCCCAGTAATAGGGTTAGAGGCAGAGAATCCCAGTGGAAAGAGGGGAACCGGCCAGGCAGAGACAGCAAGGGCGGTTCGTTGCTCCAGAGCCTTCCCGTTCACCCTCCCACTCCTGGGCCAGACTACACTCAATCATATGACCCACTGAAGAGATGAGTCTTCAGTAGAGACTTAAAGGTTGAGACCGAGTTTGCGTCTCTGACATGGGTAGGCAGACCGTTCCATAAAAATGGAGCTCTATAGGAGAAAGCCCTGCCTCCAGCTGTTTGCTTAAAAATTCTAGGGACAATTAGGAGGCCTGCGTCTTGTGACCGTAGCGTACGTGTAGGTATGTACGGCAGGACCAAATCAGAGAGATAGGTAGGAGCAAGCCCATGTAATGCTTTGTAGGTTAGCAGTAAAACCTTGAAATCAGCCCTTGCTTTGACAGGAAGCCAGTGTAGAGAGGCTAGCACTGGAGTAATATGATCACATTTTTTGGTTCTAGTCAGGATTCTAGCAGCCGTATTTAGCACTAACTGAAGTTTATTTAGTGCTTTATCCGGGTAGCCGGAAAGTAGAGCATTGCAGTAGTCTAACCTAGAAGTGACAAAAGCATGGATTAATTTTTCTGCATCATTTTTGGACAGAAAGTTTCTGATTTTTGCAGTGTTACGTAGATGGAAAAAAGCTGTCCTTGAAATGGTCTTGATATGTTCTTCAAAAGAGAGATCAGGGTCCCGAGTAACGCCGAGGTCCTTCACAGTTTTATTTGAGACGACTGTACAACCATTAAGATTAATTGTCAGATTCAACAGAAGATCTCTTTGTTTCTTGGGACCTAGAACAAGCATATCTGTTTTGTCCGAGTTTAAAAGTAGAAAGTTTGCAGCCATCCACTTCCTTATGTCTGAAACACATTCTTCTAGCAAGGTCAATTTTGGGGCTTCACCATGTTTAATTGAAATGTACAGCTGTGTGTCATCTGCATAGCAGTGAAAGTTAACATTATGTTTTCGAATAACATCCCCAAGAGGTAAAATATATAGTGAAAACAATAGTGGTCCTAAAACGGAACCTTGAGGAACACCGAAATTTACAGTTGATTTGTCAGAGGACAAACCATTCACAGAGACAAACTGATATCTTTCCGACAGATAAGATCTAAACCAGGCCAGAACTTGTCCGTGTAGACCAATTTGGGTTTCCAATCTCTCCTAAGAATGTGGTGATCGATGGTATCAAAAGCAGCACTAAGGTCTAGGAGCACGAGGACAGATGCAGAGCCTCGGTCCGATGCCATTAAAATGTCATTTACTACCTTCACAAGTGCCATCTCAGTGCTATGATGGGGTCTAAAACCAGACTGAAGCATTTCGTATACATTGTTTGTCTTCAGGAAGGCAGTGAGTTGTTGCGCAACAGCCTTTTCTAAAATTTTTGAGAGGAATGGAAGATTCGATATAGGCCGATAGTTTTTTATATTTTCTGGGTCAAGGTTTGGCTTTTTCAAGAGAGGCTTTATTACTGCCACTTTTAGTGAGTTTGGTACACATCCGGTGGATAGAAAGCCGTTTATTATGTTCAACATAGGAGGGCCAAGCACAGGAAGCAGCTCTTTCAGTAGTTTAGTTGGAATAGGGTCCAGTATGCAGCTTGAAGGTTTAGAGGCCATGATTATTTTCATAATTGTGTCAAGAGATATAGTACTAAAACACTTGAGCGTCTCTCTTGATCCTAGGTCCTGGCAGAGTTGTGCAGACTCAGGACAACTGAGCTTTGAAGGAATACGCAGATTTAAGGAGGAGTCCGTAATTTGCTTTCTAATAATCATAATCTTTTCATCAAAGAAGTTCATGAATTTATCACTGCTAAAGTGAAAGTCATCCTCTCTTGGGGAATGCTGCTTTTTAGTTAGCTTTGCGACAGTATCAAAAAGGAATTTCGGATTGTTCTTATTTTCCTCAATTAAGTTAGAAAAATAGGATGATCGAGCAGCAGTAAGGGCTCTTCGGTACTGCACAGTACTGTCTTTCCAAGCTAGTCGGAAGATTTCCAGTTTGGTGTGGCGCCATTTCCGTTCCAATTTTCTGGAAGCTTGCTTCAGAGCTCGGGTATTTTCTGTGTACCAGGGAGCTAGTTTCTTATGAGAAATGTTTTTAGTTTTTAGGGGTGCAACTGCATCTAGGGTATTGCGCAAGGTTAAGTTGAGTTCCTCAGTTAGGTGGTTAACTGATTTTTGTCCTCTGGCGTCCTTGGGTAGACAGAGGGAATCTGGAAGGACATCAAGGAATCTTTGTGTTGTCTGTGAATGCCCCAGTGTCCTCTGGATGTTATCTCCAGTAAGATGGCCTGTCACAATGGCTGGCAGCTATGTTGAAATCTGATGCAGTGAACACCGTTTTGGCAGTGAAAGCTTTAATATAATCACAGAAATATGTGATTTCTAATACACTTGAAAAATGTATCATCTTTTCATAAAATAAGTACATGACTAATAAGTACGTTTTTTTTTTAATCTTATTTTGTATCAAGTAAGAAACGTTACTTTCCGTTGACAATAAGGCCGGCCAGGTGCACAGTCAAAATAGATTAATTTATTAAATGTTAAAAACGATAACGTTTGCCAATGACTACCGAGATGTTTTCTCACTATGGGAAAAAACCTAGGCTACTGCAGCCATTGTGAAAGGAGGATAACAAGAGTGTAAAATTGTTATTTTCTTTAAAATAAATATTTTGCCCAAAGGCTCACCATCGTCTCTCCTCCAGTGATACTATTAGAGCTGAAGGCTATAGTATCGAGTCCCATATAGCTCACTATGTACACCATCGTCTCTCCTCAGTCCAGTGATACTATAGCCTTCGTCTCTAGTAGTACTGAGTCCCATATAGCTCACTATGTACACTATCGTCTCCCCTCAGTCCAGTGACACTATAGCCTTTATTTCTAGTAGTACTGAGTTCCATATGGCTCACTATATACGGTGCATTAGGAAAGTATTCTGACCCCTTCCCTTTTTCCACATTTTGTTATGTTAGTTTTATTCTAAAATTGATTAAATTGTTTCCCCCCCCCCCATCATTCTACACACAATAACAAAGCAAAACCATTTTTTTGTAGACCTTTTTGCAAATGTATAAATAATAACATTTTAAAAAGATCACATTTACATATGTATTCAGACTCATTCTTCAGTACTTAGTTGATGCATCTCTGACAGCGATTACAGCCTTGACTTTTCTTGGCACACCTGTATTTGGGGAGTTTTTCCCATTCTTCTCTGCAGATCCTCTCAAGCTCTGTCAGGTTGGATGGGGAGCGTCGCTGCACAGCTATTTTCAGGTCTCTCCAGAGATGTTTGATCAGGTTCAAGTCCGGGCTCTGGCTGGGCCACTCAAGGACTTGTCCCGAAGCCACTCCTGCATTGTCTTGGGTGTGTGCTTAGGGTCGTTGTCCTGTTGGAAGGTGAATCTTTGCCCCAGTCTGAGGTCCTGAGCAGGTTTTCATCAAGGATCTCTCTGTACTTTGCTCCGTTCATCTTTCCTTCAATCCTTACTAGTCTCCCAGTCCCTGCCGCTAAAAAACATCCCCAGGGCATGATGCTGCCACCACCATGCTTCACCGTAGGATGGTGCCAGGTTTCCTCCAGACGTGATACTTGGCTTTCAGGCCAAAGAGTTCAATCTTGGTTTCATTAGACCAGAGAATTTTGTTTCTCATGGTCTGAGAGTCCTTTAGGTGCCTTTTGGCAAACTCCAAGCAGGCTGTCATGTCCCTTTTACTGAGGAGTGGCTTCCTCATTGGTAGTGCTGCAGAGATTGGTTGTTCTTCTGGAAGATTCTCCCATCTCCACAGAGGAACTCTGGAGCTCTGTCCAAGTGACCATAGGGTTCTTGGTCACCTCCCTGACCAAGGCCCTTTTTTTCACTGTTATTTTACCTTCATTTAACTAGACAAGTCAGTTAAGAACAAATTCTTACTTTCAATGACGGCCTAGGAAGAGTGGGTTAACTGCCTTGTTCAGGGGCAGAACAACAGATTTTTACCTTGTCAGCTCTGGGATTCAATCTTGCAACCTTCCTACTAGTTACTAGTCCAACGCTCTAACCACCAAGCTACCTTCTCCACCGATTGCTCAGTTTGGCCAGGCGGCCAGCTCTAGGAAGAATCTTGGTGTTTCCAAACTTCTTCCATTTAAGAATGATGGAGGCCACTGTGTTGGGGACCTTCGATGCTGCAGAATATTTTTTGGTCCCCTTCCCCAGATCTGTGCCTCGACACAATCCTGTCTCTGAGCTCTACGGACAATTCCTTCGACCTCATTGCTTGGTTTTTGCTCTGACATGCACTGTCAACTGTGGGACCTTATATAGACAGGTGTGTACCTTTCCCTAGCATGTGTTAACAATTGGATTTACCACAGGTGGACTCCAATCAAGTTGTAGAAACATCTCAAGGATGATCAATGGAAACAGGATGCACCTGAGCTCAATTTCGAGTCTCATATCAAATGGTCTAAATAGTTAATTAAATAAGTTATTTAGTTTATATTAATTAGCAAAAAAAAAACACAAAAAACAACTGCTTTGTCATTATGGGGTATTGTGTGTAGATTGAGGACATTTTATAATTATTTTTTTATACATTTTAGAATAATGTGACATAACAAAATGTGAAAAAAGGGAAGGGGTCTGAATACTTTAGTGCACTACTGTTCACAAGGTACGTCCCAAAAGTTGTTCACCATGTAGGGAATAGTTTACCATTTGCACTCACTGTTTCCGTAGTTACGATCCACAGGCCTGTTGATTTCATGAAGTAAAACTGACTCTGTAAGGCCATCCACAAAAACAACACATTTTGATGAATCAGTTGAACTCAAACCAAAGGTTTAATAATTGGTCGTGAAATGACAGACGATGTTAATAATGCTGACGCAGGACTAATAAAGAACGTTGTTTTAAAGCAACTTAAAGACATATTAATAAAACAGGAAATGGTTAAGTAACAGAAAAGCCATCAATATTGTCTTTTGAACACATGGGAATGGTGTTTAGTGTAAGTAACTATAAGGAATAGCCATATTGTGCCTATCTGCTTGGGTAGTGTCCCAAAAATACACTATATTCTCTGGTTTACAACATTTAATCTTTCCAAAAAAAAGTATAGTTTTATTGACACACATCGGATAGGTGCAGTAAAACGTGGTGTTTTACACGGTCAGCCATAGTAGTACAGTACCCCTGGTGCAAAAAACAAAAACAATTATTCAACTTGTCGGCTCAGGTATTCAAACCAGCAAACTTTCAGTTCCTGGCCAAACGCTCCGACCACAAGGCTGCTGCCACCATACTAGTACTGTGTGGGGGAATACATGTGCCGTTTGGGATGCAGGCCAAGAGATCTAGAATTGGGAAGCAGCTCATTTCGTTGAACGTTAGTTTTCAGAAGGATAAAATGTTTTCTTGCCTAAACTTTAAAAGCTTCATTATCTTACAAAGTGATTTTTTATTTTTTTTATTTTATTTTTTAAATACATTTGACAATAGGTCTAATATATAAATGGTATTTTTTTTTTAAATATGCAGCTTCTCTTTTTTTCTCATGCGCTACCCTACCTAAGCCTAAATAATTTGTGGTGTCATTGGTCAAAAAACAAAAATAACACATTGATTGACAAACACCCCGGATAGGCGCAGTAAAATGTGGTGTTAATTGATTGAGTGACACCACAAATTAATTGATTGATTGATCGACGAGATCAAAAGATACATTCTGGGAATTACATAATCTGTCATTCCATTAGGAAATAAGATCATTAATTCATTAATTAAAATAATACATTGATTGTTTGACTCCAAAAGGGAATCTTCATGAAGATGTATTTTTATTTTTATTGTCGTCTTGTTTTTTCTTTCTCAACTGCAGTGACTGCTACCTTTTTTAACCTCTGGATGACCTCTGGATGACCTCTACGACAAGCACAGCCTTTTGTGCTGTATTTACAAAATCCAGCCGCAGTTTGTCCTTTGTCCTGATGGTTGCACTGTCCTAGAGCAGACTAAGGGCTCTCTATTCTATCTGTGGCGCTGAAGCTCTTAAAGGTATTTTTCAGACTGAGCCGCCATAAAGCGTTTCCGGTGAAGGGAGTCTCCTCTAAACGCTGGAACATTGTCTTTAAATTTCAATCACGCTGAACTTCCACGATACGGATTGAATAGAGCCTCACTATGTTTTAGAAAAATACTCCCAAAATAAAGCTATAATTTGAAAAGAAATGGGGACCAATGCCATCTTTTTTTTGCAAAAATATAAAGGCCTTTTGAAGACATTTTAACTCTGAGTTGACTCTCTCTCTCTACTCTCATTATTCTCTCTCTCTTTCTCTCTCTCTCTCTCTCTCTCTCCCCCCCCATGTTTCTCAGGTTCTTGCAGTCCTTGATTTGTTCGTCAGTCTTAGTCCCATTCCACAAGAATCCAGTCTTTTTCAAAAAGCGCAATGGTGCTTCCACAATGTTAGACGTCTCCATTTCACCTGGAAAACAGTGGAAATATGTTAAACTTAGAAGTCAGTGCGTCCCAATAGGCACTTTATTCTCTATATATAGTGCACTACCTGTGACCAGAGCCCTATGATATGTTGTGTGTGTGTGTGAGAGAGCGTGGTGTTCGTCTTTAAATAATTGAAACATGAATGACATGAATGAAATGAATGAAACATAATCACTGCAAGATCAATTTGATGCACTACCTGCATTACTACCTGAAATAAACAAATTACATTTACTTTACAGCTTGTCTTTTCAAGGAGGTGTAGTTATTAACATGCAGACAAAATCCTATTCTAAGTGTAGCGCTGATGTTCTTACTTGCTGTCCTCTGTCAGTGCTTGCTGGCCCGCAGGTTGCGCTGTTTCTGTCTCTCCGTTAGCTTCTGTTCCCCTTGGAGACGGAGTGCTTCTCAGTGTAGAACACACAGGCTTCTCCAAGGTGTGAGCTGGTTTCTTAGCCACGGGTGGCGGAATTCTCCTCGGAATCCCAGTTCTTCCAACGTTGCCATTAGCGACTGTGGAAGCCATAGATTGTTCGGAAAAGCGCTTGAGTTCCGCGGCTAGGCTCTGCTTTAGGCTCGCCTGTACCTCGGGGGAAGAGGATGCAGGCGTTTCTATGACAACCTTCTTTGAGCTCCTGGAGAAGATGAAGCTAGCAGTGGTGGTGGTGGGGGTCTTTAGCATCTCACCCCCTTCTGGTAACACTGGGGATAACATTCCTGATTTACCCCCACTGCAACTGGGAATTGAGGTGGAGGATGGCATTCTAAAGCGTGTTGGAAGATTATCTCTGGAAGACATGGCTGCTGTCTTCATTCGGATAGCTTCCTGCATACTCATCGAGGGGGCGATGAGCGTCACCGGGGACGACTTCAGTGGCGGAGGTGTGGATTTTAGTGACAGGGATCTCCGAATTGGTTTTTGGGGTGTTATGTTCTGAGATCCTTGGGTTTGGATTTGGGTTGAACTCTGATTCTGAGCAGGTGGCTTCCCACTGTTGGAATTGTTGTCGTCAGCAAGCGTTTTAACGTAGTCTTCGCCAACGTTGACCGATCTGAGACGTACCATTTGAAGCAGAGAGGGTGTGACCAGTGGAATGTTGGCATCTTCTTTGGGAATAGGGACACTCTTGTGCCTAGACAGAAGCTCTTTGCTCCTGGTCTCTCTGTTCGCCAAGCTGGGCTGTCTCCTGAAGATCACAGGGGGTTGGTTCTCAGTTGGGAGAGGGGGTGGGAGAGGGATGTTAATGGGTGGTGGACGTGGGCCACTGTTAAGGAGCTCAGAGGGCATCTGATCCTCAAATTGTACACGGGGAGGGAGGGGGACATTGATAGGAGGTGGAGGAGGAATACTTGATGGGGGCACCAAGGCTGTTGTCATTGGTGGAGGAGGAGGAGGAGGAGCTTCCTGGTGTGGGGGAGGGACATCCTCTGGTAAGGGCGGGACTTCCTGTGACTCAGGAGAAGTTTCTGTTGGTTGTGGGGTGTCTTGCATTGTGATTGGTTTCTGGGCCGATTGCTTGACCTCTGCCTCTTTTTCATTGGGCTGAACTGGAGAAACGACAGCTGAATCATCTGAAGGAATTAATTGGAGCTCAGCTGATTCAGATTCCTCAAAGCTGGTTTCATCAGTTGGGATTAGAGAAATAGAGTTCAGAATCCCCTTTTCAGGTTTATCCTCTTTTGGCTCCATTTGAGTGGAAATGGGTGAAAGATCTGTATTTTCCCCATTCACAGTTGCTACAGTGAAACCATTCACGGTTTCCTTAACCTCCTCCCCATTCAGAGCTATAATGGACGCCTCCTGGTTATCAGCGACTGTGTTACATGTCTCCACCACATCTGGCAAGCTCTCTGTCATGAAGGGAGGGGGAGGAGGTGGAAAGTCCATCTCATCTGGCTCATCAAAGACTGAATCTGCTGGCTCCTCTGGTGGGGGTGGAGGGGGCCAGCAGGACTGTACTATGGGAATCTCTTCCTCACACTCCTCCTCTAACTCAGGTGGGGGAGTGGCCACAGAGTAGGGAGGTGTCTTAGAAGGAGGTGGAGGAGGGTGGTGGGAAGGGGGAGGGGAGGCTGGAGGGGAGACCCGGTCCACTTTGGGAGGCTCCACGGCAAGGGTCTGTGTAGATTTGGTGGGACTTTCCTCTTTAGTGTTTTCAGTAGCACTCCGACCTTCAACCTCCTTAGCTGCTACCTCAACCTCAACTTTCTTAGTGACTACCTCAACTTCCTTAGCGACTACCTCATCCCGTGGAGAACACTTCTCACTCTTGCTGGGTGACTCTACCTTCACCTCTACTGTGACCTCATCAAATGGCGACTTTTGTTGAATATCTGCTGTTAATTGAACTTTAGCTTCTTTTCTAGGAGTACTTTTCTTCATGACAGGAGGGGGTTCCTTCTTTGGAATCATTGTTAAACTAACTTGTGTCTCTAGCCTCTCTTCTTGATCCTTGACCTGTGCAACACTACTACTGCTACTACTACTCTGTTCCTGCTTCTGGTCCTGGATCTCTACACTTGCTTTTACCTTCTCTGCGATCACCGCCAGGCTTCCTTGATCTTTCGTTTGACTTTCTGTGCTCTCGGATACCTCAGGTGCCTGCTCTAACATAGGCTCAGTCTTGTCTCGGGGAATAATGTATTTGCTTTCTGATTTTGTCAAAGTAACTTCTTCTACCGTAGCCTGCTTTTTGTTTGAGCCTTCAGACTCCTTGCTAGCTTTAGTTTGAGATTCCTGCTTTTGCTCAATCATGGCAGCTTGCTCTTTTAGTTCCTGTTGCTCCTGGAGCTGTGCTAGCCTGTTGATGTTGGGGCAAGGCCCACACAGCAGTTCGAAGGTGTGTCTGTTGTGGGCCCAGGTCTCCGGGGGTGGCGGGGAAGGGGCTTTGATTTTGGGGGGTGGCGGAATGTTAAGCAGCTCACTGATGACCATGGATGAAGAGAAATGGACTGGGGTCCCAATTTCTGGATCTTCTATTCTCATAACAGCCGGGGGTAGGGATGCCTGCTGAAGAGGGCTAAAGCTGTTTTTCGAGGCCTCTCGATTGACGAGTTCTGAGGTGACTGAAGACAGGGAGGTGAGGGAAGAGGAGACTGAGGCTGCAGAGAAGGAAGCTCTTGAACCAGATCGTTCCGGTTTGACAGGATACTTCTTCTGTTTACCTGGGGAGACGGAAGGGAGGATTCCCTTGGGGGAAAGTGTCGGTGTACCACTCTGGCTGGAGTACCCACTGGAGGGGGACATGGTCCTTTCAAATGTACCCTCCTCTGATGGGGCTTTCTGGGGGGAAGAGTTGCTGGACACTGGCCCCTCTGATTTTCCACTACCTCCATGGGAGGCCTGTGTGGGACTCAGAGGACTAGATGCTGTGGAAGATCTTGTATCATCTAAAGAGTTAAACCCAGATGATTTGGATACAGGGACAGAGCACTTTGTGATTTCTTTGTAGAGCTCTTTAGAGATCTCGATCGTAACCAAGCTTGTGTCCTCAGCAGCCTCCAACTTCCCACCCGCAGAGTCACTGAGGTCTTTAATCTCCACCAGTCGCCTCTTTATCATCTTCTCATGGTGCAGTGAGTTGGTTCTCCTGGGGGGAGCCGGGGGCAACTTGGACTTCATGATCGACAGACAGCGAGAGAATCTGAAAGAGTCTCCTCCAAAATCGCTCATCCCCCCAGATCCAGATAGGACCCCCTGAGCGGTCGCAGTACCAGTACCTCTACTAGTGCTGCTGAGAGCACTAGAGCTTTGTAGGCTCACCTTGTCCTGGTCCCCAGCACCAGGCTGCTGCGGCTGTGTCTCCTGCCCAACTAGGCTCACCGTCTGTGGGTTAGCAAGTCCGAAGCTCCCCTTTGTGGAGGAGATGGCGGAGGAGTTGGACTTGATCGTCTCGGAAGACTGCGAGTGGCTCCAGCTGGATCTTGAAGTCACAAAGTGTGGGGTCACCTTAGAGCCATTGTCACGGGAACTACTGTCACCATGTGAAACGCTGTCACCGCCTTCATAGCAACCTTCACCGCCCGACCTCCTCGACGACGCAGGGCTGTCCGACGACCCGGACGCCAGGCAGCTCTTGCTGATGGTACGGGCCGTGTCGTTACCGCTGTTTCCACGGGTACGACTGGTGCTGCGGTCAATCTGTATGACGTCAACGGAGGCCGGCAGGTAGGCGTTCGGGATGATCTTAGACATGTAAGTGGCTTGGGGAGAGATGGACATCACCGGACCCTGGGTGGGGGCAAATACAAGGGTCAGCATTAGGAGTCATACTATGTAGAGAACTGCAGAGCTGTCATACTAGGTAGATATACTGTAGTTTGGCCAAATGTGGAGCTGGAAGCCATTTTGCAGGCTCAGCATTCCATTATCTTTCTAAAGTTTTCCACCGTCGTTGTTGCAACCCCTTTTACTAGCCTGTTCAACCTCTCTTTCATATCAACCTTGGCCAACAGCCCCGCCCCCCCCCGCTGCTCCTCGCCCAAGCCTCTCCAGGTTCTCCTTTACCCAAATCCAGATAGCAGATGTTCTGAAAGAGCTGCAAAACCTGGACCCGTACAAATCAGCTGGGCTTGACAATCTGGACCCTCTATTTCTGAAACTATCCACCGCCATTGTCGCAACCCCTATTACCAGCCTGTTCAACCTCTCTTTCGTATTGTCTGAGATCCCCAAGGATTGGAAAGCTGCCGCAGTCATCCCCCTCTTCAAAGGTGGAGACACTCTAGACCCAAAGTGTTACAGACCTACATCCATTCTGTTCTGCCTTTCTAAAGTCTTTGAAAGCCAAGGTAACAAACAGATCACTGATCATTTCGAATCCCACTGTACTTTCTCCACTGTGCAATCCGGTTTCAGAACTGGTCACTGGTGCACCTCAAGCAAGAAAATTCAACCATTCACAATTAGTATTTTGATCTTAGTTGTAAGTCCAGTGGTTCAGATAGCAAGCTTGGTTTAACATCAGCATCCGATGATCATGTCATTCCAGGGATGCCATTTAACAGACACTTTAACAGACACCAAAACGACTTACAGTAATGTGTGCATGCTTTTTTCGTTGACACTGAGTTTACAAAACATCAAGGACACCTTTGTAATATTGAGTTGCACCTGCCCCTTTCGCCCTCAGAACAGCCTCAATTCGTCGGTGAATGAACTCTACAAGGTCTCGAAAACGTTCCTCGGGGATGCTGGCCAATGTTGACTCCAATGCAGTTGTGTCAAGTTGGCTGGATGTCCTTCGGGTGGTGGACCATTCTTGATACACACTGGAAACTGTTGAGTGTGAAAAACCATTGCAGTTCTTGACACAAACCAGTGCGCATTGGTGCCTACTACCATACACTGTTCTAAGGCACTTAAATCTGTTGTCTTGCCCATTCACCATCTGAATGGCACACATACACAATTGTATCAAGGCTTACAATTGTCTCAAGGCTTAAACATCCTTATTTAACATGTCTCCTCCTCTTCATCTACACTGATTGAAGTGGATTTAACAAGCGACATCAATAAAGGGATCATAGCTTTCACCTGGATTCACCTGGTCAGTCTATGTCATGGAAAGAGCAGGTGTTCCTAATGTTTAATTCACTCAGTGTCGATGACCCCAGCAGGAAGAAACACTGTTCTGAACGGGACTCACCTGTGGCTCCTGGAGGAAGCTGGGGAATCCAGAGGAGCACGAGGAGGTCGTGCCCGGCACGGCCAGAGACTTGGGCCTCTGGGTGGAGGAGAGACGAGAGTCCAGTCCCCTGTGGTGGCTGAAGCCCTGGTCGTCCCTGTAAACAGACTGGAGATGGTGTCTCAACAGCTGCTCCTCTCTGGATGCCTATTAGGTGAGTTCAGTTGTAATTATAAATATATATCTATATATATATATATTTGCACAAGGCAATAAAAAAAACATTTTACTAATCGTAATCCGATGTTATGAGATACAATGTAACTACAATTTAGTCATGCAAGTAGCTGTCGGTAAGTGAAAGTACGACACTATAACCAGTAGCACACAACAAATGTACTTGTTCGAGTTATAACGCTGAAAGCCTGATTTTTGATACAGGCTCATATGAAAGCCTCACCTCCAGGTCTGAGAGGTGTACTCTTGCCCCTTCGTAGTTGGCTAGAGGGTTCTCTCCGTCGATGGTGGGGATGACGACCGCACCTGATTGGCCGTCACTACCCTGTCCGACAGAGCCGTTAGGGAGCTGGGAATGAACTTTGTACTCAGAGCCACTGTGAAGGGCTAGAAGGGGGAATAGAGATGGAACACATCTTATCACCTAATTTAAATATGACAGAAGAGTACCATTGATTTGACTTTTTTTGTCAACGTGCCTAAGAGTATTCATCATGATCACTTAATTTACAAAACCCTGGACCTTTATTGGTCTGGGTGACTTTTCTTTGTCAAGTGAATGCTCGGAGTTAAAGCTAGCTGCCATCCAAGGACGAGACATGTACCCAGCTCTCTCTGGACCTGCTGGGGTATGCCCATGATAGTAGTCCTCCTGTTCTTCCTCTTGTCCTGTCTCTTCACTGGGTTCAGAGGTTTGAATGTGGAGCCTGGAAGGATAAGAGGAGATGTTTTTAGAGGAGGGAGAAGGGTGAGATAAGGGAGGAGATAAGGGGTGAGATGTTTTTAGAGGAGGGAGAATGATGAGATAAGGGAGGAGATAAGGGAGGAGATGTTTTTAGAGGAGGGAGAAGGATGAGATAAGGGAGGAGATAAGGGATGAGATGTTTTTAGAGGAGGGAGAAGGATGAGATAAGGGAGGAGATGAGGGAGAGACCCAGTAGAGACCCAGTAGGTACCCAGTAGAGACCCAGTAGACCCAGTAGGTACCCAGTAGACCCAGTAGAGACCCAGTAGAGACCCAGTAGACCTTGTAGACAACCAGTAGACCCAGTAGGTACCCAGTAGAGACACAGTAGAGACCCAGTAGACCCAGTAGACCTAGTAGACCCAGTAGGTACCCAGTAGACCCAGTAGACCCAGTAGAGACCCAGTAGAGACCCAGTAGACCTTGTAGACACCCAGTAGACCCAGTAGGTACCCAGTAGAGACCCAGTAGAGACCCAGTAGACCCAGTAGACCTAGTAGACCCAGTAGAGACCCAGTAGGTACCCAGTAGACCCAGTAGTGACCCAGTAGACCCAGTAGAGACCCAGTAGACCTAGTAGACCCAGTAGGTACCCAGTAGGTACCCAGTAGAGACCCAGGAGAGACCCTGTAGACCAAGTAGACCCAGTAGAGACCCAGTAGAGAACCAGTAGAGACCCAGTAGACCCAGCAGAGACCCAGTAGGTATCCAGTAGACCCAGTAGAGACCCAGTAGAGACCCAGTAGATGCAGTAGACCCAGTAGGTATCCAGTAGACCCAGTAGAGACCCAGTAGAGACCCAGTAGAGACCCAGTAGGTACCCAGTAGACCCAGTAGAGACCCAGTAGACCCAGTAGAGACCCAGTAGACCCAGTAGACCTAGTAGACCCAGTAGAGACCCAGTAGGTACCCAGTAGACCCAGTAGAGACCCAGTAGGTATCCAGTAGACACCCAGTAGACACCCAGTAGAGACCCAGTAGAGACCCAGTAGACGCAGTAGACCCAGTAGAGACCCAGTAGACGCAGTAGACCCAGTAGGTATCCAGTAGACCCAGTAGAGACCCAGTAGAGACCCAGTAGATGCAGTAGAGACCCAGTAGAGACCCAGTATAGCCAGTAGACCCAGTATACCCAGTAGAGACCCAGTAGAGAACCAGAAGAGACCCAGTAGAGAGAGACACATTCTGCTATGAATAAGGCATGTATGAGAAATATTGTACAAATCACCAAACTATACTAGGTCCAAGGCATGATCTATGATTAGATTTCATTAAAATATGATGAAATGGATATGATAATGAATACTTCCTCCCCCCCATACACACACACACACACACACACCTACCTTGGCGTGTGAGCACAGGTCTCGTGGACACAGCCAATCCAGCAGAGGTCACTGCAGTAACAGAATTCCCGGCGGTACTTCCTGACTCCTGAGATCCATCCCTGTGGTTGGGGCTGACATCCTGCAGAGGAGAGGAATGGGGTTTTTAGGGACAACGTTTTCAATCACTGCAGAAGTTGTCTGCTCCTTGCTCCTTGTTCTCAGTTGACCAGTACCAGCCGTATGGTTTCAAATGACGCCACTACTTACTGCGTCACTATGGTCCTCCTGAAAGTCCACTCCTTTGTTGTGTTCTGTAGGAGAGACAAAGAAGGTTTTTCAGATATTCCCTACAGCTCTGAGATCTAAATACCCCTTCTTCCATTAGTGTCTATTGAGTGTGTGTCATGCAGGGTGTAGTGTGTAGTGTGTAGTGTGTCGTAGTGTGTTCTGTGTTGTGTGCAGTGTGTAGTGTGTAGTGTGTAGTGTGTAGTGTGTTGTGTGCAGTGTGTAGTGTGTAGTGTGTTGTGTGTAGTGTGTCGTAGTGTGTTCTGTGTAGTGTGTTGTGTGCAGTGTGTAGTGTGTAGTGTGTCGTAGTGTGTTCTGTGTAGTGTGTTGTGTGCAGTGTGTAGTGTGTTCTGTGTAGTGTGTAGTGTGTTTTGTGTTGTATGTTTAACCCCTCCGGTGCCTCTGTGTGTAGTGTGTTTTGTGTAGTGTAGTGTGTAGAGTGCAGTGTGTTCTGTGTAGTGTGCAGTGTGTTCTGTGTAGTGTGCAGTGTGTAGTGTGTTGTGTCACTACCTTCTTGTTGCAGTATCTTTAA
Organism: Oncorhynchus mykiss; assembly: GCF_057628025.1. Lineage (NCBI taxonomy): Eukaryota > Metazoa > Chordata > Actinopteri > Salmoniformes > Salmonidae > Oncorhynchus > Oncorhynchus mykiss. The sequence continues at coordinate 6,094,278 of NC_143051.1, read as the reverse complement.
CCCCTCCCATGCATCAGTGTGTAGTGTGTAGTGTGTAGTGTGTAGTGTGCAATGTGCAGTGTATGTAGTGTGCAGTGTGCAGTGTGTGTAGTGCAGTGTGTGTAGTGTGCAGTGTGCAGTGTGTAGTGTGCAGTGTGTGATGTGTGCAGTGTGATGTGTGCAGTGTGTAGTGTGTAGTGTGTAGTGTGCAGTGTGCAGTGTGTAGTGTGTAGTGTGCAGTGTGCAGTGTGTAGTGTGTAGTGTGCAGTGTGTAGTGTGCAGTGTGCAGCGTGTAGTGTGTAGTGTGCAGTGTGTAGTGTGTAGTGTGTAGTGTGCAGTGTGCAGTGTGTAGTGTGCAGTGTGTAGTGTGCAGTGTGTGCAGTGTGCAGTGTGCAGTGTGTAGTGTGCATTGTGCAGTGTGAAGGGTGTAGTGTGCAGTGTTTAGTGTTTAGTGTCACTATCTTCTTGTTGTAGTATCTTTAACCCTTCCCATGCCTCAGTGTGTAGTGTGTAGTGTGCAGTGTGCAGTGTGTAGTGTGCAGTGTGCAGCGTGTAGTGTGTAGTGTCACTACCTTCTTGTTGTAGTATCTTTAACCCCTCCCATGCCTCAGTGTTTAGTGTGTAGTGTGTAGTGTGCAGTGTGTAGTGTGTAGTGTGTAGTGTGTAGTGTCACTACCTTCTTGTTGTAGTATCTTTAACCCCTCCCATGCCTCAGTGTTTAGTGTGCAGTGTGCAGTGTGTGTAGTGTGTAGTGTGCAGTGTGCAGTGTGCAGTGTGTGTAGTGTGCAGTGTGCAGTGTGCAGTGTGTAGTGTGCAGTGTGTAGTGTGTAGTGTGCAGTGTGTAGTGTGTAGTGTGTAGTGTGTAGTGTGCAGTGTGTAGTGTGCAGTGTGCAGTGTGCAGTGTGCAGTGTGCAGTGTGCAGTGTGTAGTGTGTAGTGTGTAGTGTGCAGTGTGCAGTGTGCAGTATGTAGTGTGCAGTGTGTAGTGTCACTACCTTCTTGTTGTAGTATCTTTAACCCTTCCCATGCCTCAGTGTGTACTGGGTAGTGTGTAGTGTGCAGTGTGTAGTGTGTAATGTGCAGTGTGTAGTGTGTGTAGTGTGTAGTGTCACTACCTTCTTGTTGTAGTATCTTTAACCCTTCCCGTGCCTCAGTGTGCAGGTCTTCCAGGTACTGAGGGCGGTTGCCCTCGATGAACACATTCTCCTGGTAGTGTGAGGAGGCTGTGTAGTGAACTGTCAACTTCTTCTGTTCATCCAGACACTTAGGACCAGCTAGAGAGAGGGGGAGGGAAGGGAGAAAGGGAGGGAGGGAGGGAGGGTGGCAGGGAGGGAGGGAGGGAGGGAAGGGGAGGCAGGGAGAGAGGGAGGGAGGGAGGGAAGGGGAGAAAGGGAGGGGGAGGGAAGGGGAGAGAGGGAGGGGGAGAGAGGGAGCGGGAGGGAGGGAGGGGGGGAAGGGGAGAGAGGGAGGGAAGGAGGGAAGGGGAGAGGGGAAGGGGAGAGGGGGAGGGAGGGAGGGAGGGAAGGGGAGAGGGGGAGGGAGGGAGGGAGGGAGGGAGGGAGGGAGGGAGGGAGGGAGGGAGGGAGGAAGGGGAGAGAAGAGGAGAGAGAGAGAGTTTAATCCAGGATGAAAACCAGTACCTAGGAGATGTGGTAGAATGCTGACATGATAAAGGGTTGTGACTGAGGATCAGATGGTAGAGGTTCTGGTAGTGTGCTTACATACAGGACAGGACACCCTACAGACTGGAGTAGCTGCTCACAGTGACTGGCACCCGGGGCTTTAGAATGTATTCCAGTACCTAGCAACACTGTGTACGGTACTAATGAAGGCATTACAGCTCTAGAACATCCTGACCCTTAATCAGAGTACACTGACTCCCCTTTCTGGTCTTCCATCCAATACCACATTATCTCCTGCTGTCTGTCCTTCTGCTCCCCTTTTTACCTTTTCCTGACCCTTTAGCCTCTGTCTGTCTGTCTGTCTGTCTGTCTGTCTGTCTGTCTGTCTGTCTGTCTGTCTGTCTGTCTGTCTGTCTGTCTGTCTGTCTGTCTGTCTGTCTGTCTCTCTCTCTCTGATTAATAACGATTTGATTTATTTAAGTTGTGCTCGCATAGGGGTCTCTCTGAATCTCTCTGTCCCACTACCAGTCTCTCTGAATCTCTCTGTCCCACTACCAGTCTCTCTGAATCTCTCTGTCCCACTACCAGTCTCTCTGAATCTCTCTGTCCCACTACCAGTCTCTCTGAATCTCTCTGTCCCACTACCAGTCTCTCTGAATCTCTCTGTCCCACTACCAGTCTCTCTGTCCCACTACCAGTCTCTCTGTCCCACTACCAGTCTCTCTGAATCTCTCTGTCCCACTACCAGTCTCTCTGAATCTCTCTGTCCCACTACCAGTCTCTCTGAATCTCTCTGTCCCACTACCAGTCTCTCTGAATCTCTCTGTCCCACTACCAGTCTCTCTGTCCCACTACCAGTCTCTCTGTCCCACTACCAGTCTCTCTGAATCTCTCTGTCCCACTACCAGTCTCTCTGTCCAACTACCAGTCTCTCTGTCCCACTACCAGTCTCTCTGAATCTCTCTGTCCCACTACCAGTCTCTCTGTCCCACTACCAGTCTCTCTGTCCCACTACCAGTCTCTCTGTCCCACTACCAGTCTCTCTGAATCTCTCTGTCCCACTACCAGTCTCTCTGTCCCACTACCAGTCTCTCTGTCCCACTACCAGTCTCTCTGTCCCACTACCAGTCTCTCTGAATCTCTCTGTCCCACTACCAGTCTCTCTGTCCCACTACCAGTCTCTCTGTCCCACTACCAGTCTCTCTGTCCCACTACCAGTCTCTCTGAATCTCTCTGTCCCACTACCAGTCTCTCTGTCCCACTACCAGTCTCTCTGTCCCACTACCAGTCTCTCTGAATCTCTCTGTCCCACTACCAGTCTCTCTGTCCCACTACCAGTCTCTCTGTCCCACTACCAGTCTCTCTGTCCCACTACCAGTCTCTCTGAATCTCTCTGTCCCACTACCAGTCTCTCTGTCCCACTACCAGTCTCTCTGTCCCACTACCAGTCTCTCTGTCCCACTACCAGTCTCTCTGAATCTCTCTGTCCCACTACCAGTCTCTCTGTCCCACTACCAGTCTCTCTGTCCCACTACCAGTCTCTCTGTCCCACTACCAGTCTCTCTGAATCTCTCTGTCCCACTACCAGTCTCTCTGTCCCACTACCAGTCTCTCTGTCCCACTACCAGTCTCTCTGTCCCACTACCAGTCTCTCTGAATCTCTATGTCCCACTACCAGTCTCTCTGTCCCACTACCAGTCTCTCTGTCCCACTACCAGTCTCTCTGTCCCACTACCAGTCTCTCTGTCCCACTACCAGTCTCTCTGTCCCACTACCAGTCTCTCTGTCCCATCACGAGTCTCCCACCAGTCTCTCTGTCCCACCACCAGTCTCTCTGTCCCATCACCAGTCTCCCACCAGTCTCCCACCAGTCTCCCACCAGTCTCCCACCAGTCTCTCTGTCCCACCACCAGTCTCTCTGTCCCACCACCAGTCTCTCTGTCCCACCACCAGTCTCCCACCAGTCTCTCTGTCCCATCACCAGTCTCCCACCAGTCTCTCTGTCCCACCACCAGTCTCCCACCAGTCTCTCTGTTCCACCACCAGTCTCCCACCAGTCTCTCTGTTCCACCACCAGTCTCCCACCAGTCTCTCTGTCCCATCACCAGTCTCCCACCAGTCTCTCTGTCCCACCACCAGTCTCCCACCAGTCTCTCTGTTCCACCACCAGTCTCCCACCAGTCTCTCTGTCCCACCACCAGTCTCCCACCAGTCTCTCTGTCCCACCACCAGTCTCCCACCAGTCTCTCTGTTCCACCACCAGTCTCTCTGTTCCACCACCAGTCTCCCACCAGTCTCTCTGTCCCACCACCAGTCTCCCACCAGTCTCTCTGTTCCACCACCAGTCTCCCACCAGTCTCTCTGTCCCACCACCAGTCTCCCACCAGTCTCCCTGTCCCATCACCAGTCTCTCTTGGTATGTGTGTATCATTTGCGTCTCTCCACACACTCAATGCTCTGTTTGTGGCACAAGCTGCCAAGTGAACTTATGAGCGGTGTGTGCGTGTTTGTGTGTGACAGTCTGCTAGGCAGACGTCCCGCCTTAGCCACCCCGGAGGGCTAACCCCAGATTGTTTAATCCCCAGCCTTTTCTCACCCTAGGTAGTCCATATGGGCAAGGCATCCCAAATTGCACCCTATTCTCTTTAAAGTGCACTAGAACACATAGGCAACCTGGTCAAAAGTAGTGCACTACATAGGGAATGGGATGTCATTTGGGATGTAGCCTTGGTATGGTTCCAAGATAAACATGCTGCTGCCTTCCTAAGTGGCCAGGGAACTCAACAGAGAGGTTAGAGTAGCGAGGAGACAGAGAGGTTAGAGTAGCGAGGAGACAGAGAGGTTAGAGTAGCGAGGAGACAGAGAGGTTAGAGTAGTGAGGAGACAGAGGTTAGAGTAGTGACGAGACAGAGAGGTTAGAGTAGTGACGAGACAGAGAGGTTAGAGTAGCGAGGAGACAGAGAGGTTACAGTAGTGAGGAGACAGAGAGGTTAGTGTAGTGAGGAGACAGAGGTTAGTGTAGTGAGGAGACAGAGAGGTTAGTGTAGTGAGGAGACAGAGAGGTTAGAGTAGTGACGAGACAGAGAGGTTAGAGTAGTGACGAGACAGAGAGGTTAGAGTAGCGAGGAGACAGAGGTTAGAGTAGTGAGGAGACAGAGAGGTTAGAGTAGTGAGGAGACAGAGAGGTTAGAGTAGTGAGGAGACAGAGAGGTTAGAGTAGTGAGGAGACAGAGAGGTTAGAGTAGTGAGGAGACAGAGAGGTTAGAGTAGTGAGGAGACAGAGAGGTTAGAGTAGTGACGAGACAGAGAGGTTAGAGTAGCGAGGAGACAGAGGTTAGAGTAGTGAGGAGACAGAGAGGGTAGAGTAGTGAGGAGACAGAGAGGTTAGAGTAGTGACGAGACAGAGAGGTTAGAGTAGTGAGGAGACAGAGAGGTTAGAGTAGTGAGGAGACAGAGAGGTTAGAGTAGTGAGGAGACAGAGAGGTTAGAGTAGTGAGGAGACAGAGAGGTTAGAGTAGTGAGGAGACAGATAGGTTAGAGTAGTAGAGTCGTCTGTCACCATCTTTCTGTTTCTAGTCTTTCACCAGTCCTCTGTCACCATCTTTCACCAGTCCTCTGTCACCATCTTTCACCAGTCCTCTGTCACCATCTTTCACCGGTTCTCTGTCACCATCTTTCTGTTTCTAGTCTTTCACCAGTCCTCTGTCACCATCTTTCACCGGTTCTCTGTCACCATCTTTCTGTTTCTAGTCTTTCACCAGTCCTCTGTCACCATCTTTCTGTTTCTAGTCTTTCACCAGTCCTCTGTCACCATCTTTCTGTTTCTAGTCTTTCATCAGTCCTCTGTCACCATCTTTCTGTTTCTAGTCTTTCACCAGTCCTCTGTCACCATCTTTCACCAGTCCTCTGTCACCATCTTTCACCAGTCCTCTTTCACCATCTTTCTGTTTCTAGTCTTTCACCAGTCCTCTGTCACCATCTTTCTGTTTCTAGTCTTTCACCAGTCCTCTGTCACCATCTTTCTGTTTCTAGTCTTTCACCAGTCCTCTGTCACCATCTTTCACCAGTCCTCTGTCACCATCTTTCTGTTTCTAGTCTTTCACCAGTCCTCTGTCACCATCTTTCACCAGTCCTCTGTCACCATCTTTCTGTTTCTACACTGGTAACATGAAAGAGGATTCAAGACATATATGATCTCTCAAACATCCACCCTGTTTGATCTCATGTCTATAAACAGGTAGTGTAGAGCCTCTCAAACATCCACAACAAGTTGTTCCTCATTCAGACACAAGACTACACCAAACAGCCTATCAACCAAACAAGTCATCGAACATAAAACACACAATCTTCCAGATCAGCGAAAACATAACTCCCATCTTCACTCACCTTTCTTCTTGAAGACGGAGAGCAGAGAGCGAATTTTTTTCCTCAGGTACACCACCATGTTTACACTGAGACCATTACAAGGAGGAGAGGTAGAGACGAGAATAAACGTCCAACCAAAAGTTACTATTTTATTCTCTGTGGACTGGAATCAAACCAGAGAGGAATCAAGACAAGTGTCTAGTTGTTCTGGATAAAAGTGTCTGTGAAATAATGTGCAATCTAGTTGTTAGTCTACCTACTCAAACCTCTACAGGTCTAGTTGTGTTTGTATTCTCTGTCTGGGTCTAACTGGTCTGTCGTAGAATTACAGAATCACAACGACTTGGCCTCCTAGTCGCTGTCAATAACAGTTTTGGCGAAAAATGACCAAAATCTTTTCCCAATCTACAGAGGTCAGTAGTAGTCGTCTTTTGGCTGTCTCTGTCTTGTCCGTTTTGTAGTGGTCTGCAATAGTCTGTGGTAGAGTTAAAGAGTCACGGTGTTTAGTCCTCGTTAGCCTAGCTAGCTCAGTGACAGAATGACTGGTTAGCCCCTAAGTAGGTTGGACACAAGGAGCCTTGCATGCACCCTGAGCCTGGTAGCCAATCCGCTGCTTTATCCTTCCCTCCTTTAGAACGCCCCTCTCTATTGTCAGACAAGGACAAACCCCCTGAGCGAAACGGCTGTCCAAGTTTTGTCTTGTGTTGCTGAGCCTAGACACACGTGCACGAAGAGACGCACACACGAAGAAACGCACACACACACACACACACACACACACACACACACACACACACACACACACACACACACACACACACACACTCCTCTCCCCCAGGAGTTCCTTGTTAATGCCAACTGAGTTTTGAGTTTTAGAATGAGGGGGGACCCGTTGACGTACTGTACTCCCACAAACACTAGGTTGTTGGTGCTGGATGTTGGTGCTGGGTTGTTGGTGCTGGGTGTTGGTGCTGGGTTGTTGGTGCTGGGTTGTTGGTGCTGGGTGTTGGTGCTGGGTTGTTGGTGCTGGGTGTTGGTGCTGGGTTGTTGGTGCTGGGTGTTGGTGCTGGGTGTTGGTGCTGGGTGTTGGTGCTGGGTGTTGGTGCTGGGGTGTTGGTGCTGGGTGTTGGTGCTGGGTGTTGGTGCTGGGTGTTGGTGCTGGGTGTTGGTGCTGGGTTGTTGGTGCTGGGTGTTTGTGCTGGGTGTTGGTGCTGGGTTGTTGGTGCTGGGTGTTGGTGCTGGGTTGTTGGTGCTGGGTGTTGGTGCTGGGTGTTGGTGCTGGGTGTTTGTGCTGGGTGTTTGTGCTGGGTGTTGGGGCCGGGTGTTGGGGCCGGGTGTTGGTGCTGGGTGTTGGTGCTGGGTGTTGGTGCTGGGTGTTGGTGCTGGGTGTTGGGGCTGGGCCTTGGTGCTGGGTGTTTGTGCTGGGTGTTTGTGCTGGGTGTTGGGGCCGGGTGTTGGGGCTGGGTTATTAGTGCTGGGTGTTGGTGCTGGGTGTTGGGGCTGGGCCTTGGTGCTGAGTTGTTGGTGCTGGGTTATTAGTGCTGGGTTATTGGTGCTGGGTTATTGGTGCTGGCTGTTGGGGCTGGGCCTTGGTGCTGAGTTGTTGGTGCTGGGTGTTGGGGCTGGGTTGTTGGTGCTGGGTTACTGGTGCTGGGTTGTTGGTGCTGGGTGTTGGTGCTGGGTCGTTGGGGCTGGGACGTTGGGGCTGGGTTGTTGGGGCTGGGTTGTTGGGGCTTGGTTGTTGGGGCTTGGTTGTTGGGACTGGGTCATTGGGGCTGGGTAGTTGGGGCTGGGTTATTGGTGGTGCTGGGTTTTTGGGGCTGGGTTGTTGGGGCTGGGTTGTTGGTGGTACTGGGTTGTTGGGGCTGATCAACTCATTATGAAAGTAAATAGTACCTGACTGATGGTTGAAGTAACCCATGTTTGGGTTATTCACGCAACCCGACTGGCTGAGTCCAAATAACCCAGCGTGTGTTCTGTCTAATATTTACCAAGAGCTGGGTTACCAAAGAAGCCAAATTGGGTTGTTCTTTAACCCAGAATTTGTTTTAGTGTGTACACACACACACACACACTCACACACGCACACGCACACACTTACGCACACACCAAAAACACCTGTACACCCTCGTCCCATACAAGAACCAAAACAAAACCATCTTAATTAACAGCAACCTAAACGATGTTAAAGATTGGAAACGTGCCATTACACTGAGTACCGCGGCAGATGCCTCTGTCGCAGACAACCAACAGAGATGTCCGAGTTGGATAGAGCAGCCTGAGATGGTGTGTGTGACATCAGAGAGGTCAGAGATGGTGTGTGTGTGTGACATCACAGAGGTCAGAGTTGGATAGAGCAGCTTGAGATGGTGTGTGTGACATCAGAGAGGTCAGAGACGGTGTGTATGTGTGACATCAGAGAGGTCAGAGATGGTGTGTATATGTGACAGCAGAGAGGTCAGAGATGGTGTGTATATGTGACAGCAGAGAGGTCAGAGATGGTGTGTATTTGTGCCAAAAACAAGTTCTTTTTTATTTTCTCACTCATTCTTCCTGGTAGATTCTCACATGCCCTCCAGCTTATGGACTAAGTGCTGGTTTTAGCTATAAATAGCCATCATCATATTCTCAGTTCACATCAGCTCAGATAATTGCGCATCCCCTTTTAAGTCTGCTTGACAGTATACCAATGTTCCACTCGTACCAGAGCTTTGACTCTCTTCCCCTCGACGGCTGCATCTATCCTGAATTAAGAAGCCCCCGCAGGTGGACTAGAGCTGGGTTACACTCCCAGCCAGCTGGATGGATACACTTGTAAAACAGCTATAGGTTACACTCCCAGCCAGCTGGATGGATACACTTGTAAAACAGCTATAGGTTACACTCCCAGCCAGCTGGATGGATACACTTGTAAAACAGCTATAGGTTACACTCCCAGCCAGCTGGATGGATACACTTGTAAAACAGCTATAGGTTACACTCCCAGCCAGCTGGATGGATACACTTGTAAAACAGCTATAGGTTAAACTCCCAGCCAGCTGGATGGATACACTTGTAAAATAGCTATAGGTTACACTCCCAGCCAGCTGGATGGATACACTTGTAAAACAGCTATAGGTTACACTCCCAGCCAGCTGGATGGATACACTTGTAAAACAGCTATAGGTTACACTCCCAGCCAGCTGGATGGATACACTTGTAAAACAGTTATAGGTTACACTCCCAGCCAGCTGGATGGATACACTTGTAAAACAGCTATAGGTTACACTCCCAGCCAGCTGGATGGATACACTTGTAAAACAGCTATAGGTTACACTCCCAGCCAGCTGGATGGATACACTTGTAAAACAGCTATAGGTTACACTCCCAGCCAGCTGGATGGATACACTTGTAAAACAGCTATAGGTTACACTCCCAGCCAGCTGGATGGATACACTTGTAAAACAGCTATAGGTTACACTCCCAGCCAGCTGGATGGATACACTTGTAAAACAGCTATAGGTTACACTCCCAGCCAGCTGGATGGATACACTTGTAAAACAGTTATAGGTTACACTCCCAGCCAGCTGGATGGATACACTTGTAAAACAGCTATAGGTTACACTCCCAGCCAGCTGGATGGATACACTTGTAAAACAGCTATAGGTTACACTCCCAGCCAGCTGGATGGATACACTTGTAAAACAGCTATAGGTTAAACTCCCAGCCAGCTGGATGGATACACTTGTAAAATAGCTATAGGTTACACTCCCAGCCAGCTGGATGGATACACTTGTAAAACAGCTATAGGTTACACTCCCAGCCAGCTGGATGGATACACTTGTAAAACAGCTATAGGTTACACTCCCAGCCAGCTGGATGGATACACTTGTAAAACAGTTATAGGTTACACTCCCAGCCAGCTGGATGGATACACTTGTAAAACAGCTATAGGTTACACTCCCAGCCAGCTGGATGGATACACTTGTAAAACAGCTATAGGTTACACTCCCAGCCAGCTGGATGGATACACTTGTAAAACAGCTATAGGTTACACTCCCAGCCAGCTGGATGGATACACTTGTAAAACAGCTATAGGTTACACTCCCAGCCAGCTGGATGGATACACTTGTAAAACAGCTATAGGTTACACTCCCAGCCAGCTGGATGGATACACTTGTAAAACAGCTATAGGTTACACTCCCAGCCAGCTGGATGGATACACTTGTAAAACAGTTATAGGTTACACTCCCAGCCAGCTGGATGGATACACTTGTAAAACAGCTATAGGTTACACTCCCAGCCAGCTGGATGGATACACTTGTAAAACAGCTATAGGTTACACTCCCAGCCAGCTGGATGGATACACTTGTAAAACAGCTATAGGTTACACTCCCAGCCAGTTGGACTGATACACTTGTAAAACAGCTATAGGTTACACTCCCAGCCAGCTGGATGGATACACTTGTAAAACAGCTATAGGTTACACTCCCATCCAGCTGGATGGATACCCTTGTAAAACAGTTACCTAGGCCCCTGCAGATCTGTGCAGATACAACTATCAGCAGATTGATATTTACATCTATTCGTCAACAAATTGTAACTCTGCTTAAATCCACTTTCATCCAACGCAAATGTAAGCTACATGTTTTTTTTTTGGTTTGTTGCCAGCTGTCGTTGATTCTTGATAAAGGAAACAGTTTGAGTCTTTAGATGGGTACTAGACGTATCTAAATCATTTGTGTGAGACGACACAAATAAAGTATCACTCCTCCACTGCTCTGGCTGCCCAGTCCGGGGTGCTCCTCCCCCCATCTGCTACCCAGTCCGGGGTGCTCCTTCACTGCTCTGGCTGCCCAGTCCGGGGTGCTCCTCCCCCCATCTGCTACCCAGTCCGGGGTGCTCCTTCACTGCTCTGGCTGCCCAGTCCGGGGTGCTCCTCCACTGCTCTGGCTGCCCAGTCCGGGGTGCTCCTCCACTGCTCTGGCTGCCCAGTCCGGGGTGCTCCTCCACTGCTCTGGCTGCCCAGTCCGGGGTGCTCCTTCACTGCTCTGGCTGCCCAGTCCGGGGTGCTCCTCCCCCCATCTGCTACCCAGTCCGGGGTGCTTGGCAGTGCGTTAAAGGGTCTAAGCCAGTGGGGGGGGCTGAGCGGAGACCTCCAGGGGAGCAGCTTTAGAGATGGGCCCACTGCCAGTAAGAATTAACCTACTATAGTCAGTCTTACCTAACTATCTTATCACCCCTCACTCCCTGCTGTTGGTCTCTCTCTCACTCCTCTTGTCTCCTCTCATTCATATCATGTCCCTACTGTCTCTCTCTGTCTCTCTCATTCCTTCCACTTCTCTCTCTCTCTCTTATAACCCAGAACACAGTCTCCTATAACCCAGAACACACAGTCTCTTATAACCCAGAACACACAGTCTCCTATAACCCAGAACACAGTCTCCTATAACCCAGAACACACAGTCTCTTATAACCCAGAACACAGTCTCTTATAACCCAGAATACACAGTCTCTTATAACCCAGAATACACAGTCTCTTATAATCCAGAACACAGTCTCCTATAACCCAGAACACAGTCTCTTATAACCCAGAACACACAGTCTCTTATAATCCAGAACACACAGTCTCTTATAACCCAGAACACACAGTCTCCTATAACCCAGAACACACAGTCTCCTATAACCCAGAACACACAGTCTCTTATAACCCTGAACACACAGTCTCCTAGAACCCAGAACACAGTCTCCTATAACCCAGAACACACAGTCTCCTATAACCCAGAATACACAGTCTCCTATAACCCAGAACACACAGTCTCCTATAACCCAGAACACAGTCTCCTATAACCCAGAACACACAGTCTCCTATAACCCAGAACACAGTCTCTTATAACCCAGAATACACAGTCTCCTATAACCCAGAACACTCTTCCCCCACCATTTTCCTGTCACACACCGATCTTTGCTCTGTCTCTGGTATCTTTTTATGGGCCCCTTGTTGTTCCACAGGCCCCTTATTTTAATATTCATTAGAAGACCTATAGAGACACCATCTGGCCCAGGGAGAGAGGAGAGGGGGGAGAGAGAGGGGGAGAAGGGGGAGAGGGGAGAGAGGGAGAAGGGAGAGATGGGGGAAGGGGGAGTGGGGATAGAGGAGGGAGAGAGGTGAGAGGGGAGAGAGAGGGGGGAGAAGGGGGAGAGAGGAGGGGGAGAGGTGAGAGGTGAGAGGGGAGAGAGAGGGGGGAGAGGGGAGAGAGGAGGGGGAGAGGTGAGAGAGAGGGGGAGAGGTGAGAGGGGAGAGAGAGGAGTTCAAATCCAAGTTTATTGGTCACACACAGAGTTGCATGCGTTCTAGAATGTGCAGCAAATTGCTGATGTTTGTAGCTCCAATGACTAACAAACGCAAATGCACAGATAATCAAACCATCTGTTGTGGTAGAGACAGTTGGAGTTTGGAGTTCACTCAATGAGCAGAGTCATGAAAGAAGTTCCTAAATCACCTACGCAGTGACTAGAAGATGACTGGCCTCCTGTCAGAAGGTCAAACCACCAATCAGAAGACAGTCAGTGTTTAGAGCACCAATAAAACAGTCTCATTGAGGGAGCAAAGTTTAAGGCAACTTCCACTCCACGTTTACAGCCCTCTCCACAATGTCTGTGAAATTGTTAAATTTTTAGGACAAGAAAACTAGGAGGACGTGGAACATGAATATTAGACAGAGGCAGCTGGCCCATCTTTAGCACAGTGGGTCGGTCTAAATGGGGGGGGGGGTTTGGATGAATATTTACCTGCGGGACTCAAGGGGGAAAAAAAGGCTGCTGTGGGGGGGCCTTGAGGTGGGGACCTTGAGGTGGGGACCTTGAGGTGGGGGCCTTGAGGTGGAGGCCTTGAGGTGGGGGGCCTTGAGGTGGGGACCTTGAGGTGGGGGCCTTGAGGTGGGGGACTTGAGGTGGGGGGCCTTGAGGTGGAGACCTTGAGGTGGGGGCCTTGAGGTGGGGGACTTGAGGTGGGGGACTTGAGGTGGAGGCCTTGAGGTGGGGGGCCTTGAGGTGGGGGCCTTGAGGTGGGGGCCTTGAGGTGGGGGCCTTGAGGTGGGGGACTTGAGGTGGAGGCCTTGAGGTGGAGGCCTTGAGGTGGAGGCCTTGAGGTGGGGGGCCTTGATGTGGGGGCCTTGAGGTGGGGGCCTTGAGGTGGGGTTCCTTGAGGTGGGGGCCTTGAGGTGGGGTTCCTTGAGGTGGTGGCCTTGAGGTGGGGTTCCTTGTGGTGGGGGCCTTGAGGTGGAGGCCTTGAGGTGGGGTTCCTTGAGGTGGGGGCCTTGAGGTGGGGTTCCTTGAGGTGGTGGCCTTGAGGTGGGGGCCTTGAGGTGGAGGCCTTGAGGTGGGGTTCCTTGAGGTGGGGGCCTTGAGGTGGGGTTCCTTGAGGTGGTGGCCTTGAGGTGGGGGACTTGAGGTGGGGGCCTTGAGGTGGGGTTCCTTGAGGTGGGGGCCTTGAGGTGGTGGCCTTGAGGTGGGGGGCCTTGAGGTGCCAGGGCCGACTCTGATCCCTGTCCGTTACGCAATACAAAATGATGTAATTTATTATATTGTCCACTCGATGGTGCTAGTGTAATGGATTATATTGTCCACTAGATGGTGCTAGTGTAATGGATTATATTGTCCACTAGATGGTGCTAGTGTAATGGATTATATTGTCCACTCGATGGTGCTAGTGTAATGGATTATATTGTCCACTCGATGGTGCTAGTGTAATGGATTATATTGTCCACTCGATGGTGCTAGTGTAATGGATTATATTGTCCACTAGATGGTGCTAGTGTAATGGATTATATTGTCCACTCGATGGTGCTAGTGTAATGTACTATATTGTCCACTCGATGGTGCTAGTGTAATGTACTATATTGTCCACTCGCTGGTGCTAGTGTAATGGATTATATTGTCCACTAGATGGTGGTAGTGTAATGTGCAATATTGTCCATTAGACGGAGCTAGTGTAATGTACTATATTGTCCACTAGATGGTGGTAGTGTAATGTACTATATTGCCCACGAGATGCTGCTTGTGTAATGTACTATATTGTCCACTAGATGGTGCTAGTGTAATGTATTATATTGTCCACTATATGCTGCTTATCTAATGTACTATACTGCCCAATTGATGGTGCTTGTGTAATGTACTATATTGTCCACTAGATGGTGCTTGTGTAATGTACTATATTGTCCACTAGATGGTGCTTGTGTAATGTACTATATTGTCCACTAGATGGTGGTAGTGTAATGTATTATATTGTCCACTATATGCTGCTTATGTAACGTACTATACTGCCCACTAGATGGTGCTTGTGTAATGTACTATATTGTCCACTAGGTGGTGCTTGTGTAATGTACTATATTGTCCACTAGATGGTGCTAGTGTAATGTACTATATTGTCCACTAGGTGGTGCTTGTGTAATGTACTATATTGTCCACTAGATGGTGCTTGTGTAATGTACTATATTGTTCACTAGGTGGTGCTTGTGTAATGTACTATATTGTCCACTAGATGGTGCTAGTGTAATGTATTATATTGTCCACTAGATGGTGCTTGTGTAATGTACTATATTGTCCACTAGATGGTGCTTGTGTAATGTACTATATTGTCCACTAGATGGTGCTAGTGTAATCTAGTCTCTCAATCTTTTTTTGCGATTCGAACCATGAAAAAGCCAGAATAAATCAATTGATGAGGACATCCAAAATCATGAGCTGGCCTGTAGGACATAGAAACAGCTGGTGTATTAAACTATTCTTTAAAAGCTTAAGAGTATCCCTCTTCTCACTGGGAGAAGTATTGAACCAGTTAGAGGATATGATTACCACTACCAGTTACCAGTTACCAGTTACCACTCCCAGTTACCCATTCCCAGTAACCAGCTACCACTAACCAGCTCCCTTACCACTGCCAGTTATTAGTTCTCACTACCAGTTACCACTACCAGTTACCATGTTACCAGCTACCAGTTACCACTACCAGTTAGCAGTTACCAGTTACCAGTTACCACTCCCAGTTACCAGATTCCAGTTACCAGTTACCAGGTTACCAGTTACCAATTACCAGTTACCAGGTTACCAGTTACCACTCCCAGTTACCAGTTAACACTACCATTTACCCATTCCCAGCTACCACTAACCAGCTCCCTTACCACTACCAGTTATTAGTTACCACTACCAGTTACCATTTAACACTACCAGTTACCACTACCAGTTAGCAGTTACCACTACCAGTTACCACGACCAGTTACCAGTTACCAGCTACCACTTGCCACTACCAGTTAGCAGTTACCACTATCAGTTACCATTTAACACTACCAGTTACCACGACCAGTTAACAGTTACCAGCTACCACTTGCCACTACCAGTTAGCAGTTACCACTATCAGTTACCACGACCAGTTACCAGTTACCACTACCAGTTACCACTACCAGTTAGCAGTTACCACTACCAGTTACCACTACCAGTTAGCAGTTACCACTACCAGTTACCAGTACCAGTTTCCACTACCAGTTACCAGTTGCCAGTTAACACTACCAGTTACCAGTCTCAGTAACCAGCTACCAGTTACCATTTACCAGGTACCAGCTACCACTTATCACTACCAGTTAACAGTTACCACAACCAGTTACCAGTTACCACTACCAGTCACTACTACCAGTTAACAGTTACTACTACCAGTTACCAGTTACCACAACCAGTTACCAGTTACCACTACCAGTCACTACTACCAGTTAACAGTTACCACTACCAGTTACCAGTTAACAGTTACCACTACCAGTTACCAGTTACTACTACCAGTTAGCAGTTAGCAGTTACCACTACCAGTTACCAGTTACCAGCTAACAGTTACCACTACCAGTTACCAGTTGCCAGTTAACACTACCAGTTACCAGTCTCAGTAACCAGCTACCAGTTACCAGTTACCAGCTACCAGCTACCACTTATCACTACCAGTTAACAGTTACCACTACCAGTTACCAGTTACCACAACCAGTTACCAGTTACCACTACCAGTCACTACTACCAGTTAACAGTTACCACTACCAGTTCCCACTACCAGTTACCAGTTACTGCTACCAGTTACCAGTTCCCGTTACCAGTTACTACTACCAGCTACCAGTTACCACTACCAGTTACCAGTTACTACTACCAGTTACCAGTTACTACTACCAGTTACCAGTTACCAGTTACTACTACCAGTTACCAGTTACCAGTTACTACTCTCAGTTAACAGTTAACAGTTACCAGTTTCTACTAACAATTACCAGTTACCAGTTACCACTACTAGTTACCAAAACCAGTTAGCAGTTACCACTACCAGTCACTACTACCAGTTAACAGTTACCACTACCATTTCCCACTACCAGTTACCAGTTACTGCTACCAGTTACCAGTTCCCGTTACCAGTTACTACTACCAGCTACTAGTTACCACTACCAGTTACCAGTTACTACTACCAGTTACCAGTTACCAGTTACTACTACCAGTTACCAGTTACCAGTTACTACTACCAGTTACCAGTTACCAGTTACTACTCTCAGTTAACAGTTAACAGTTACCAGTTACTACTACCAGTTACCAGTTACCAGTTACTACTCTCAGTTAACAGTTAACAGTTACCAGTTTCTACTAACAATTACCAGTTACCAGTTACCACTACTAGTTACCAAAACCAGTTAGCAGTTACCACTACCAGTTACCAGTTGTTGTTAAAGGGAAGGTGTCAGTTTGTTCCCTGGCTGACCTCTATCTTGTAGTTAAAGGGAAGGTGTCAGTTTGTTCACTGGCTGACCTCTATCTTGTTGTTAAAGGGAAGGTGTCAGTTTGTTCCCTGGCTGACCTCTATCTTGTAGTTAAAGGGAAGGTGTCAGTTTGTTCCCTGGCTGACCTCTATCTTGTAGTTAAAGGGAAGGTGTCAGTTTGTTCCCCGGCTGACCTCTATCTTGTAGTTAAAGGGAAGGTGTCAGTTTGTTCCCTGGCTGACCTCTATCTTGTAGTTAAAGGGAAGGTGTCAGTTTGTTCCCTGGCTGACCTCTATCTTGTAGTTAAAGGGAAGGTGTCAGTTTGTTCCCTGGCTGACCTCTATCTTGTACTTAAAGGGAAGGTGTCAGTTTGTTCCCTGGCTGACCCCTGTACTCCACATCAGGAGAGAATAAAGAGCGCTGAACCATGAAAGAAACAGAGCCATGTTCCACCTCATCACCTCACTCCTGACTGGCCAAAACCACTGCTACCTGCCTCTCTGTGTGTGTGTGTGTGTGTGTGTGTGTGTGTGTGTGTGTGTGTGTGTGTGTGTGTGTGTGTGTGTGTGTGTGTGTGTGTGTGTGTGTGTGTGTGTGTGTGTGTGTGTGTGTGTGAGAGAGAAAGGGAAAACTAAAAAGGCATTCTGACCCATGGCAATTTCTTTTTGCTATGACACTGGCCCTGACTACGAGATCAGACCAGACCAGTGTTCCTCTGCTGCTGCTATAGAACTAATCAATAGCACTCTACTGACTTCCCTGATCTACTTACACCCTGACTTTACTAACCCAGCTCCTCATGGAATTATAGAGAGAGAGAGAGCTCCTATCTGTCTCCAGAAGATTCCGCTCCTCCTCAGCAAGCCTTCAGTGGCATTATGAACACAGGAGACAGAGGATATAGATGAGAATGTCAATGAAGAATGCAATGAAAGACGTCTGAACTCACTTCATGGCTTGTCCTCTACAACGAGTCTCCGCATACCACAGCCCTCCAAATACAAGAGAGAAACAGATGCCAAAAAAGACAGAGGGAGACCGAGAGAAAGGAGAGAGAGAAAGAGAAGGAGAGAGAGAGAGAGAGAGAGAGGAGGGGGTGAGAAAGGAGAGCTATTTATACCCAGCGTGTGGGTCTATGTATATCTCTCTCTCTGTGCCACGTGGCATTTCAGGGTGCTTTTGTGTCCTTGTCACCCCACCAACTTGTTAATCAGCTTCTGCCAGCTCACACTGATTCTCTACCTCTAATCCTGATTGGGCCATGCTACTCTACCTCTAATCCTGAATGGGCCAAGCTACTCTACCTCTAATCCTGAATGGGCCATGCTACTCTACCTCTAATCCTGAATGGGCCATGCTACTCTACCTCTAATCCTGAATGGGCCATGCTACTCTACCTCTAATCCTGAATGGGCCATGCTACTCTACCTCAATTCCTGAATGGGCCATGCTACTCTACCTCTAATCCTGAATGGGCCATGCTACTCTACCTCTAATCCTGAATGGGCCATGCTACTCTACCTCTAATCCTGAATGGGCCTTTCTACTCTACCTCTAATCCTGAATGGGCCATGCTACTCTACCTCTAATCCGGAATGGGCCATGCAACTCTACCTCTAATCCTGAATGGGCCATGCTACTCTACCTCTAATCCTGAATGGGCCATGCTACTCTACCTCTAATCCTGTATGGGCCATGCTCCAGTACCTCTAATCCCAAATGGGCCATCCTCCAGTACCTCTAATCCTGAATGGGCCATGCTTCAGTACCTCTAATCCTGAATGGGCCATGCTTCAGTATCTCTAATCCTGAATGGTCCATGCTTCAGTACCTCTAATCCTGAATGGGCCATGCTCCAGTACCTCTAATCCTGAATGGGCCACGCTCCAGTACCTCTAATCCTGAATGGGCCACGCTCCAGTACCTCTAATCCTGAATGGGCTACGCTCCAGTACCTCTAATCCTGAATGGGCCACGCTCCAGTACCTCTAATCCTGAATGGGCCATGCTCCAGTACCTCTAATCCTGAATGGGCCATGCTCCAGTACCTCTAATCCTGAATGGGCCATGCTCCAGTACCTCTAATCCCGAATTGGCCATCCTCCAGTACCTCTAATCCCGAATTGGCCATCCTCCAGTACCTCTAATCCTGAATGGGCCACGCTCCAGTACCTCTAATCCTGAATGGGCCATGCTCCAGTACCTCTAATCCCGAATTGGCCATCCTCCAGTACCTCTAATCCTGAATGGGCCACGCTCCAGTACCTCTAATCCTGAATGGGCCACGCTCCAGTACCTCTAATCCTGAATGGGCCACGCTCCAGTACCTCTAATCCTGAATGGGCTATGCTCCAGTACCTCTAATCCTGAATGGGCCATGCTACAGTACCTCTAATCCTGAATGGGCCATGCTACAGTACCTCTAATCCTGAATGGGCCATGCTCCAGTACCTCTAATCCTGAATGGGCCATGCTCCAGTACCTCTAATCCCGAATTGGCCATCCTCCAGTACCTCTAATCCTGAATGGGCCACGCTCCAGTACCTCTAATCCTGAATGGGCCATGCTCCAGTACCTCTAATCCTGAATGGGCCACGCTCCAGTACCTCTAAACCTGAATGGGCCATGCTCCAGTACCTCTAATCCTGAATGGGCCACGCTCCAGTACCTCTAATCCTGAATGGGCCACGCTCCAGTACCTCTAATCCTGAATGGTCCACGCTCCAGTACCTCTAATACTGAATGGGCCACGCTCCAGTACCTCTAATCCTGAATGGTCCATGCTTCAGTACCTCTAATCCTGAATGGTCCATGCTTCAGTACCTCTAATCCTGAATGGGCCACGCTCCAGTACCTCTAATCCTGAATGGTCCATGCTTCAGTACCTCTAATCCTGAATGGTCCATGCTCCAGTACCTCTAATCCTGAATGGGCCACGCTCCAGTACCTCTAATCCTGAATGGGCCACGCTCCAGTACCTCTAATCCTGAATGACCAACAGAGGGATTATTCATACAGCCTCTCCAACATGCAGTAGATAAAATGGCTATGATGATACGTATATACACTGCTCCAAAAAAATAAAGGGAACACTTAAACAACACAATGTAACTCCAAGTCAATCACACTTCTGTGAAATCAAACTGTCCACTTAGGAAGCAACACGGATTGACAATAAATTTCACATGCTGTTGTGCAAATGGAATAGACAACAGGTGGAAATTATAGGCTATTAGCAAGACACCCCCAATAAAGGAGTGGTTCTGCAGGTGGGGACCACAGACCACTTCTCAGTTCCTATGCTTCCTGGCTGATGTTTTGGTCACTTTTGAATGCTGGCGGTGCTTTCACTCTAGTGGTAGCATGAGACGGAGTCTACAACCCACACAAGAGGCTCAGGTAGTGCAGCTCATCCAGGATGGGACATCAATGCGAGTTGTGGCAAGAAGGTTTGCTGTGTCTGTCAGCGTAGTGTCCAGAGCATGGAGGCGCTACCAGAAGACAGGCCAGTACATCAAGAGACGTGGAGGAGGCCGTAGGAGGGCAACAACCCAGCAGCAGGACCGCTACCTCCGCCTTTGTGCAAGGAGGAGCACTGCCAGAGCCCTGCAAAATGACCTCCAGCAGGCCACAAATGTGCATGTGTCTGCTCAAACGGTCAGAAACAGACTCCATGAGGGAGGTATGAGGGCCCGACGTCCACAGGTGGGGTTGTGCTTACAGCCCAACACCGTGCAGGACATTTGGCATTTGCCAGAGAACACCAAGATTGGCAAATTTGCCACTGGCGCCCTGTGCTCTTCACAGATGAAAGCAGGTTCACACTGAGCACATGTGACAGACGTGACAGAGTCTGGAGACGCCGTGGAGAACGTTCTGCTGCCTGCAACATCCTCCAGCATGACCGGTTTGGCGGTGGGTCAGTCATGGTGTGGGGTGGCATTTCTTTGGGGGGCCGCACAGCTCTCCATGTGCTCGCCAGAGGTAGCCTAACAGCCATTAGGTACCGAGATGACATCCTCAGACCCCTTGTGAGACCATATGCTGGTGCGGTTGGCACTGGGTTCCTCCTAATGCAAGACAATTCTAGACCTCGTGTGGCTGGAGTGTGTCAGCAGTTCCTGCAAGAGGAAGGCATTGATGCTATGGACTGGCCCGCCCGTTCCCCAGACCTGAATCCAATTGAGCACATCTGGGACATCATGTCTCGCTCCATCCACCAACGCCACGTTGCACCACAGACTGTCCAGGAGTTGGCGGATGCTTTAGTCCAGGTCTGGGAGGAGATCCCTCAGGAGACCATCCGCCACCTCATCAGGAGCATGCCCAGGCGTTGTAGGGAGGTCATACAGGCACGTGGAGGCCACACACACTACTGAGCCTCATTTAGACATCAAAGTTGGATCAGCCTGTAGTTTGGTTTTCCACTTTAATTTTGAGTGTGACTCCAAATCCAGACCTCCATGGGTTGATAAATTTGATTTCCATTGATAATTTTTGTGTGATTTTGTTGTCAGCACATTCAACTATGTAAAGAAAAAAGTATTTAATAAGAATATTTCATTCATTCAGATCTAGGATGTGTTATTTTAGTGTTCCCTTTATTTTTTTGAGCAGTTTATATATATATATATATATGTGTGTGTGTGTGTGTGTGTGTGTGTGTGTGTGTGTGTGTGTGTGTGTGTGTGTGTGTGTGTGTGTGTGTGTGTGTGTGTGTATATATGTGTGTGTGTGTGTGTGTGTGTGTGTGTGTGCACCCAGAGTAAACAGTTTTCATATTCACTTTCTGAGAATATCCTTTATTGCATCGTCACAACTTGTTGTTAATTGGTCGTTACAGTGTCATGTGATTTGCAGCCGACTGTAAATAAAGAGATATTGTCTGTGTCTGAAATGGCACCCTATTCCCTATATATAGTGCACTACTTTAGACCAGAGCCCTATGGCACCCTATTCCCTATATAGTGCACTTCTTTAGACCAGAACCCTATGGAACCCTAGGCCCTATCTAGTGCACTACTTTAGACCAGAGCCCTATGGAACCCTAGGCCCTATCTAGTGCACTACTTTTGACCAGAGCCCTATGGCACCCTATTCCCTATCTAGTGCACTACTTTAGACCAGAACCCTATGGAACCCTAGGCCCTATCTAGTGCACTCCTTTAGACCAGAGCCCTATGGAACCCTAGGCCCTATCTAGTGCACTACTTTTGACCAGAGCCCTATGGCACCCTATTCCCTATCTAGTGCACTACTTTAGACCAGAACCCTATGGAACCCTAGGCCCTATCTAGTGCACTCCTTTAGACCAGAGCCCTATGGAACCCTAGGCCCTATCTAGTGCACTACTTTAGACCAGAGCCCTATGGAACCCTAGGCCCTATCTAGTGCACTACTTTAGACCAGAGCCCTATGGAACCCTAGGCCCTATCTAGTGCACTACTTTAGACCAGAGCCCTATGGAACCCTAGGCCCTATCTAGTGCACTACTTTAGACCAGAGCCCTATGGAACACTAGGCCCTATCTAGTGCACTACTTTAGACCAGAGCCCTATGGAACCCTAGACCCTATCTAGTGCACTACTTTAGACCAAAACCGTATGGCACCCTATTCCCTATCTAGTGCACTACTTTAGACCAGAGCTCTATGGCACCCTATTCCCTATCTAGTGCACTACTTTAGACCAGAACCCTCTGGCACTGAGTGTGCATATGAAGTGGCTACGTTAGGTGTCAAAGTTTTATCTTATACTCTAGATTCAGGATTTATTTGACAGTTATACACATCTTAGGATGTATTCTAAATCAAAGGACACACACACACACACACACACACACACACACACACACACACACACACAGGAGCCTGTTAAATGCATTGCCCCAACCCTGCTCTACGTTACAGTGGGACTGAGTTACAAGGTCACCTGCCACACTAGTCTCGCATTCCAAATGACACCCTATTCTCTACGATCTATTGCACTACTTTTTGACCAGAGCTCTATGGGCCCCAAAATAAGTGCACTAGATAGGGAATTTGGTGTCATTTGGAACACATTACCAGCAGAGACCAGTAAAGTATTAACAAGGGATAGGCTAGCTGGGGGAAGGGTGGTATTTAGGAGGGACGCCAGACATGCATTACTTTAGCTAATGCGTATGACATCACGCATTGATTGACTTAATAGAGTTTAATGAGATGGGCAGCGCTTCGTCAACATGGGGTCTTTATATCTAGTGGCTGAGGATATAGAATCACACCGTCATGGACGATGTTTGTTCCTGGAGGACATTGGACAGTAACATGCTGGACAGGAACATAATGACAGGCATTCTGTTTCAGGACACTGGTATTAAATATAGAAACATAATGACAGGCATTCTGTTTCAGGACACTGGTATTAAATATAGAAACATAATGACAGGCATTCTGTTTCAGGACACTGGTATTAAATATAGAAACATAATGACAGACATTCTGTTTCAGGACACTGTGAAGAGGTATTAAATATAGAAACATAATGACAGGCATTCTGTTTCAGGACACTGGTATTAAATATAGAAACATAATGACAGACATTCTGTTTCAGGACACTGTGAAGAGGTATTAAATATAGAAACATAATGACAGGCATTCTGTTTCAGGACACTGTGAAGAGGTATTAAATATAGAAACACAATGACAGGCATTCTGTTTCAGGACACTGGTATTAAATATAGAAACATAATGACAGGCATTCTGTTTCAGGACACTGGTATTAAATATAGAAACATAATGACAGGCATTCTGTTTCAGGACACTGGTATTAAATATAGAAACATAATGACAGACATTCTGTTTCAGGACACTGTGAAGAGGTATTAAATATAGAAACACAATGACAGGCATTCTGTTTCAGGACACTGTGAAGAGGTATTAAATATAGAAACACAATGACAGACATTCTGTTTCAGGACACTGGTATTAAATATAGAAACATAATGACAGACATTCTGTTTCAGGACACTGTGAAGAGGTATTAAATATAGAA
This sequence comes from Oncorhynchus mykiss, assembly GCF_057628025.1. Classification (NCBI taxonomy): domain Eukaryota; kingdom Metazoa; phylum Chordata; class Actinopteri; order Salmoniformes; family Salmonidae; genus Oncorhynchus; species Oncorhynchus mykiss. Next base: position 6,070,525 of record NC_143051.1, on the reverse strand, counting down.
ACATAATGACAGACATTCTGTTTCAGGACACTGTGAAGAGGTATTAAATATAGAAACATAATGACAGACATTCTGTTTCAGGACACTGTGAAGAGGTATTAAATATAGAAACATAATGACAGACATTCTGTTCCAGGACACTGTGAAGAGGTATTAAATATAGAACCATAATGACAGACATTCTGTTTCAGGACACTGTGAAGAGGTATTAAATATAGAAACATAATGACAGACATTCTGTTTCAGGACACTGTGAAGAGGTATTAAATATAGAAACATAATGAGAAAGAGAAAGAAGGAAAGTGAACGATTGAAACAGAGTCATACACAAAGTGACTCAAAGTGAGTCAGACAGACTGAAAGTTAGACTACCAGACAACCACTTTGTCAGTAATGCAAGCAAGGCATTGTAATGGAGTTGATGATGATTGATGAGTTGATGAGTGGTAGCTGTGCTTCCTATAGTTTTCCTCCCCACACATCCAGCAGGACAGGGCAGGCCTAAAGCCCCCCCGGGTCTCGACTTAAACCTCTTAATGCTCTCGTTTATGATACTTCCTGTCTGTCTGCCTGTCTGTCTTCCTGTCTGTCTTCCTGCCTGTCTGTCTTCCTGCCTGTCTGCCTGTCTGTCTTCCTGTCTGTCTGCCTGTCTGTCTGCCTGTCTGTCTTCCTGTCTGCCTGCCTGTCTGTCTTCCTGTCTGTCTTCCTGCCTGTCTGCCTGTCTGTCTTCCTGTCTGTCTTCCTGTCTTACAGACAACCCTGTTAAACTCAACCCTGTTACTTTTTTTGGTACTAACTTTAATATTTTTTTTATTTAACCTCTTGAGATGAGACGATGCGTTCTCATTACATTGAATGTGGGTATGTGCGTGTGTTTATTGTGATGGAAGGTGGGGTGTGTGTTTATTGTGATGGAAGGTGGGGTGTGTGTTTTAATTTGATGGAAGGTGGGGTGTGTGTTTTTGTGTTTGGAAAAGTGTGGAGTTAAGTGAGTGAAAAAGGATAGCGGTTGTAAATCCCAGAGTCCATGTGTGTTTGTGACCAGGACTTGTGACAGAGAGAACTTTACTGTTCTGCCTGTGATTATTATTATTGGACCATGCTGGTCATCTATGAACATTTGAACATCTTGGCCATGTTCTGTTATAATCTCCACCCGGCACAGCCAGAAGAGGACTGGCCACCCCACATAGCCTGGTTCCTCTCTAGGTTTCTTCCTAGGTTTTGGACTTTCTAGGGAGTTTTTCCTAGCCACCGTGCTTCTACACCTGCATTGCTTGCTGTTTGGGGGTTTTAGGCTGGGTTTCTGTACAGCACTTTGAGATATCAGCTGATGTACGAAGGGCTATATAAATACATTAGATTTGAAGCGACCGTACGTCTGTTAGAGAGCAGTGTACACCACAGCACAAACTTGGATTGAATCCCAACCAGGCTTTTTAGACTATTGAAATGGGACCCTACTGCTTCAGATCCTCAGGCTCCATAACTAAACACACGGTATAAAAAAACATAAATGTAAACATAAACATAAATATAAATAAATGTGATTTGATTTGAACTTTCAATTGTGTGCAGATATGGAATATACATTTTTAAAATAAATGATGAATACAGTTTATTTATTTATTTATTGTCCTATCAGGATGGAACGGTCCCCAACCATATACCTTAGACACCCACCTGAGACACCCACACACTAAGGAGAAGTTCTCATCTGTTTATATGGACCTAATGCAAGTAGCCTATACACAGCCAAATCATAAAGATACATGTGGTCAGAGACCTACTAAAGCCGAACTGCCCCCTCAAGATTTTGAACCTGCCTGGCAGGGTTGGTCCTACAAAGCCAACGCCCACTGATAGGAGAGCTTAATATACAAGGACATTCACAAAGCTGCTAATGAGAACCTCGACGACCTTGTACCTAACTGCTGGGGATTTTCCGGCGGGGTGCCCCCCCCCCACCCAGGCAGTGGCAGTGCTGGCAACACTAGCTGCGGTAACCCATGCAGAGGGGGTCACACTCGGACAATCAGAGAGGTGGCAAATTATTGTGGCCCAGGTGGCACAAAATAACCAAAGGTCTGACTGCACAGAAATGCTTGGGAACATGGTCAAAAAGGGGGGACCCAGCATGTGTGTGTTTCAAGGGAAGGGGGTGGAGCTGATCTCCATTGTCCAAACAGATCCTCAAGGTAGATGGATTATTTTACATAGAGTTGAAGTGGGAAGTTTACATACACTTAGGTTGGAGTCATTAAAACTAGTTTACATACACTTAGGTTGTAGTCATTAAAACTAGTTTACATACACTTAGGTTGTAGTCATTAAAACTAGTTTACATACACTTAGGTTGGAGTCATTAAAACTAGTTTTTCAACCACTCCACAATTTTCTTGTTAACAAACTATAGTTTTGGCAAGTCGGTTAGGACATCTACTTTCTGCATGACACAAGTAATTTTTCCAACAACTGTTTATAGACATATACATTCACTTATAATTCACTGTATCACAATTCCAGTAGGTCAGAAGTTTACATAAACTAAGTTGACTGTGCCTTTAAACAGTTTGGAAAATTCCAGAAAATGATGTCATGCCTTTAGAAGCTTCTGATAGGCTAATTGACATAATTTGAGTCAATTGGAGGTGTACCTGTGGATATATTTCAAGGCCTACCTTCAACCTCAGTGCCTCTTTGCTTGACATCATGGGACAATCAAATTAAATCAGCCAAAACCTCAGAACTTTTTTTGTAGACCTCCACAAGTCTGGTTCATCCTTGGGAGCAATTTCCAAATCCCTGAAGGTACCACGTTCATCTTTACAAACAATAGTACGCAAGTCTAAACACCATGGGACCACGCAGCTGTCATATCGCTCAGGAAGGAGACGTGCTTTGTCTCCTACAGATGAACGTACTTTGGTGCGAAAAGTGCAAATCAATCCCAGAACAACAGCAAAGGACCTTGTGAAGATGCTGGAGGAAACAGGTACAAAAGTATCTATATCCACAGGAAAACGAGTCCCATACCGACATAACCTGAAAGGCCGCTCAAAAAGGAAGAAGCCGCTGCTCCAAAACACCATTAAAATGCCAGACTACGGTTTGCAACTGCACATGGGGACAAAGATCGTACTTTTTGAAGAGATGTCCTCTGTTCTGATGAAACAAAAATAGAACTGTTTGGCCATAATGACCATTGTTATGTTTGGAGGAAAAAGGGGGATGCTTGCAAGCCTAAGAACACCATCCCAACCGTGATGCAAGGGGTGGCAGCATCATATTGTGGGGTTGCTTTGCTACAGGAGGGACTGGTGCACTTCACAAAATAGATGGCTTCATGAGGCAGGAAAATTGTGTGGATATATTGAAACAACATCTCAAGACATCAGTCAGGAAGTTAAAGCTTGGTGGCAAATGGGTCTTCCAAATGGACAATGACCCCAAACATACTTCCAAAGTTGTGGCAAAATGGTTTAAGGACAACAAAGTCAAGGTATTGGAATGGCCATCACAAAGCTCTGACCTCAATCCTATAGAAAATGTGTGGGCAGAACTGAAAAAGCATGTGTGAGCAAGGAGGCCTTACAAACCTGACTCAGTTACACCAGCTCTGTCAGGAGGAATGGGCCAAAATTCACCCAACTTATTGTGGGAAGCTTGTGGAAGGCTACCCGAAACGTTTGACCCAAGTTAAACAATTTAAAGGCAATGCTACCAAATACTAATTGAGTGTATGTAAACTTCTGACCCACTGGGAATGTGATGAAAGAAATAAAAGCTGAAATAAATCATTCTCTCTACTATTATTCTGACATTTCACATTCTTTCAATAAAGTGGTGATCCTAACTGACCTAAAACAGGGTATTTTTACTCAGATTAAATGTCAGGAATTGTGAAAAACTGAGTTGAAATGTATTTGGCTAAAGGTGTATGTAAACTTCCCACTTCAACTTTATATTTTTGGATCATAAACAGACATATCTCATTAACCTTTACGGTCCAAATAATGATGATCCACACTTCTTTGACAATATCTATAATAAATGATCAACCCTATAAGCAATACAAGACTATGGTGGGAGATTTTAATACGGTTTTAAATACTTCTATGGACCACATTAACAAAGGAGTCCACACTAACAAAAGAGTCCACACTAACAAAAGAGTCCACACTAACAAAAGAGTCCACACTAACAAAAGAGTCCACACTAACAAAAGAGTCCACACTAATAAGAGTCCACACTAACAAAGGAGTCCATACTAACAAGAGTCCATTCTAACAAAGGAAATAGAAGGTCTAACAGAACAGATAGATGGCTATAAAAACTTTACCATAAAGACTCAGAGAGTTAGAGGAAAAACAGAAAGAAATGGAGGAATTTATTCAAGAAAGATCAAGTGTAAAATATTATTAAAAATAAAGCGAGACTGGATTGAATATGGAGAAAAATGCATAATTTAAAAAAAAATCTTCAACATAGAAATGCTACCAAAAATAATTTACTGAAATGTGTTACAAATGACGAAGTCACCTATGATTCACCAAACGATATATTTAGAAAGCGGAAGTAAAGTACTTTAAGAATATGTTTTCATTTCAGTCTCCTCCATCTCTTCTAACCAAAGTTAATTGTATGGATTTGTTTCTATTAATAATGTCAAATTAACATGTGTACAGAAAGACTCATGTGAAGGTGAAATTACAGGGGAGGAACGTCTTGATGCAATTAAAGCCTTTAAGTCTGGGAAAACTCCAGGGCTGGATGGCGGCACAGTGGAGGTACAGTTGAAGTCGGTAGTTTACATACACTTAGGCTGGAGTAATTAAAACTTGTTTTTCAACCACTCCACAAATTTCTTGTTAACAAACTATAGTTTTGGCAAGTCAGTTAGGAAATCTACTTCATTCATGTAATTCTACTTCATTCAAGTAATTTTTACAACAATTTTTTATAGACAGATTATTTCACTTACAATTCACTGTATCACAATTCCAGTAGGTCAGAAGTTGACATACCAGTTGACTGTGCCTTTAAAAAGCTTGGAATATTCCAGAAACGTATGTCATGCATTAGAAGATTCTGATAGGCTAATTGACATCATTTGAGTCAGTTGGAGGTGCACCTGTGGATTTATTTCAAGGCCTACCTTCAACCTCAATGCCTCTTTGCTTGACATCATGGGACAATCAAATTAAATCAGCCAAAACCTCAGAACTTTTTTTGTAGACCTCCACAAGTCTGGTTCATCCTTGGGAGCAATGTCCAAACGCCTGAAGGTACCACGTTCATTTATAAATATAATAGTACAAAAGTCTAACAAGTATAAACACCATGGGACCACGAAGCCGTCATGCCGCTCCAAAAAGTGGACCAGTGTCCTTTCTATATCATGAAGTGGGGACCAGTGTCCTTTCTATATCATGAAGTGGGGAACGGTATCCTTTCTATATTATGAAGTGGGCAACGGTGTCCTTTCTATATCATGAAGTGGGGACCAGTGTCCTTTCTATATCATGAAGTGGGGAACGGTATCCTTTCTATATTATGAAGTGGGCAACGGTGTCCTTTCTATATCATGAAGTGGGGACCAGTGTCCTTTCAATATCATGAAGTGGGGAGCAGTGTCCTTTCTATATCATGAAGTGGGGAACAGTGTCCTTTCTGTGTCATACATTTCTGGTTTCAGAGTTCTGAACAGTTCACCCTACTGAATGCTCAATCTACTGACGATCGGCTGGTTTCACCCTACTGAATGCTCAATCTACTGACGATCGGCTGGTTTCACCCTACTGAATGCTCAATCTACTGACGATCGGCTGGTTTCACCCTACTGAATGCTCAATCTACTGACGATCGGCTGGTTAAACCCTACTGAATGCTCAATCTACTGACGATCAGCTGGTTTCACCCTACTGAATGCTCAATCTACTGACGATCGGCTGGTTTCACCCTACTGAATGCTCAATCTACTGACGATCGGCTGGTTTCACCCTACTGAATGCTCAATCTACTGACGATCGGCTGGTTTCACCCTACTGAATGCTCAATCTACTGACGATCGGCTGGTTTCACCCTACTGAATGCTCAATCTACTGACGATCGGCTGGTTTCACCCTACTGAATGCTCAATCTACTGACGATCGGCTGGTTTCACCCTACTGAATGCTCAATCTACTGACGATCGGCTGGTTTCACCCTACTGAATGGTCAATCTACTGACGATCGGCTGGTTTCACCCTACTGAATGCTCAATCTACTGACGATCGGCTGGTTTCACCCTACTGAATGCTCAATCTACTGACGATCGGCTGGTTTCACCCTACTGAATGCTCAATCTACCCACGATCGGCTGGTTTCACCCTACTGAATGCTCAATCTACTGACGATCGGCTGGTTTCACCCTACTGAATGCTCAATCTACTGACGATCGGCTGGTTTCACCCTACTGAATGCTCAATCTACTGACGATCGGCTGGTTTCACCCTACTGAATGCTCAATCTACTGACGATCGGCTTCATCCATCATTGAAAACTGATGTTTTCCGGCCATGTTTTGTTTATCTTGTGGTTAAATTACTAATGTCACTCTCGTAGATGGTCGCACAAGATTGTTGTCAGTTTACAATTACATCTTGACAGATTGTTTGAAAGATGTCGGAAGGACGGATGCACAGACAGGTGTTTCACCTGTGTTAGCAGTTGACGATACCCTTCAATAACACAGACCCCAAAGCAAATCAGGAGGATAAAAATTGGTTCATTCATAGAGGAGATGTTATGCTGAGAGGTAGATGTTCATTCTCCCCTGTCCTCAGTGATTGTCTTCCGTGGTTCTCCCCACAGAACAAAGGGACAGGGTGTAGTTTTATAACCCCGCCCTAGCCTGTGGTTGACCAATTAGAATTCCTTGCAAAATAAACCTGGGCCAATGGCCAAATAACAAGTATCCTATTACAGGTTCAATGCATAAACAAATTGGACCAATGAGAACTTGCCATGTAGCTATGAATCCTGGAATGAAATTTCTCCCATGTCTCTGACCCATTGATCATTATTACTCCATTGACCTCTCGTCCTCTGAGTTGTGCATTTATGTTGAAAATATTCTCACACCTGCTATCTGATTGCCTCTGACATCTTTAATGACGTCAATATGGATATAAGTCAAATCTGAAAAGCAACTGATGAACACTGAAAAACGTATTTCTCCAATGAAGAGTGAATTTTCAGTTCATTTTCATCATGAGGTCAGCAAGAAAACCCTCAGAACCACGTAATTCCACTGTCTGGTCTCAACCATAGAATTACAATAAAATGGAATGGAAATGTTCCCTTTGAATGGGAATGTCGGTTCTATAATTTCTAACTCTACTCTCTTTACATTTTCCTGGAACAACAACCTCTAAGAAATTCGTTAAAGCACAAACACTCATCTCTTGTTCTTATTTTATCTTTTCAGCTTTTTTTTTTCTCATGGGATACATCTAGTCATGAGATGCTGGGTAATGGAGATCAGAGGTAGAAAGTTACACGGCAGGAGAAACTACTACATGGTCTAGGTTTCAATGTGTTCGCTGTTTGTCAACATGACTCAGACTCACATGTGTTTATTGAGGAGTGAGGACAAGGCAAGGGGTGTAAACATTTCCTTAAAGAGCAACTGCACCTAAAAAAAAGCTATTTTCAAATTTGAAAACGCCCTATGTGTCAGAAACATTAACTGGAGTGTCAAAATAAACTATAAAGTGTAAAATAGGATAGTTTTAATTGATAAAGTCAGTCTCGGCCAAAACATGTTTTTGAGATGATAGGAAAACCAAGGTGTGTTGGAATGAAGGGTACCGTAACAGTTTTCCTCGGCAATCTTACCCACAATGCCCACCGCATGTATCACCCAAGTAATCATCAATCCGAAGAGCAGCACTCGACCCGATCGTAATGCCCAATGGTCAATTTGGTTTGACATTGGATACCCCTATGGGGCTCGTTAGGGACAATCAGTAAATCACACAACGTGACAATATATTTAAATGTCAATAACTCCACTTTTCAATGACTTTAAAACCTCAAACCAACTGTACATTTGTAGAAATTCACTTACAAATATTGAAAGCATTTAACGAGGCAACTAAAAGTATCTGCAACATGAAAATATTGTGCAATTTACAATTTACTGACGCTCCCTAACTAGCCCCCCAGGGAGTGGCTATCAAATGTCAAACCAGCTAATTGTCGAAAGAGGTAGGCTAGGACTAGCTAGCCTAGGAGACTTTAAGACACACGACCTGGTTAGACTGTTTCAAGTTATCTGGAAGGGGGAGTGACTGTAACTGTGTACTGTTTTGGCAGGGTGAAAGTGCAAACACACACACGCAAGAGACACCCACATTAACCCCCCCCCCCCCACAAGACAACTCTCTAGTTTGGCTTCAGTCATGGCCGCTGCATTTCTTAATGACCAAGCCGAAAAAGAGGCCAAATCAGGAAGTTTAGCCCCACTTGAATTTCTCCTGAGGCTCTGCTTTCAGGGTAAATCCAGGACTGTAAGCTCATTTGATTGTTGCTCATCAGAATCATGCCATACACATTAGCTATGAACAGACCATGTCTGTGTTCTTGGTATGGGCAGCACACACACTCACTCATATACACACACTCACTCATATACACACACACACACTCACTCATATACACACACACACACACACACACTCACTCATATACACACACTCACTCACTCAATCACACAACAAACACGACTCAGAGACAGAGGAAGGAAGGATCAGCAGACGAGCACTTTATATCCATTTACTGGAAACCAGAGAAAGAGAGAGAGAGAGGTAAGTGAGAGAGAGAGGTAAGTGAGAGAGAGAGGTAAGTGAGAGAGAGAGGTACGTGAGAGAGAGAGGTAAGTGAGTGAGAGAGAGGTAAGTGAGTGAGAGAGAGGTAAGTGAGAGAGAGAGGTAAGTGAGAGAGAGAGGTAAGTGAGAGAGAGAGGTACGTGAGAGAGAGAGGTAAGTGAGTGAGAGAGAGGTACGTGAGAGAGAGAGAGGTAATTGAGAGACAGAGGTACGTGAGAGAGAGGTACGTGAGAGAGAGAGGTACGTGAGAGAGAGAGGTAAGTGAGTGAGAGAGAGGTACGTGAGAGAGAGGTACGTGAGAGAGAGGTAAGTGAGAGAGAGAGGTACGTGAGAGAGAGGTAAGTGAGAGAGAGAGGTACGTGAGAGAGAGAGAGGTAAGTGAGTGAGAGAGAGGTACGTGAGAGAGAGGTAAGTGAGAGAGAGAGAGGTAAGTGAGAGAGAGAGGTACGTGAGAGAGAGAGGTAAGTGAGTGAGAGAGAGGTACGTGAGAGAGAGGTAAGTGAGAGAGAGAGGGGTGAGAGAGAGGTAAGTGAGTGAGAGAGGTAAGTGAGTGAGTGAGAGAGAGAGAGAGAGAGAGAGAGAGAGAGAGAGAGAGAGGGGTAAGTGAAACAGAGAGAGTGTGTGTATACAGTGCAATGAAAAAGTATTTGCCCCCTTTCTAATTATTTGCCCCCTTTCTAATGTACTGGATGTTGACACGGGCCCCCAGATGGCACAGGCCCCCAGATGGCACGGGCCCCCAGATGGCACGGGCCCCCAGATGGCACGGGCCCCCAGATGGCACGGGCCTTCAGATGGCACGGGCCCCCAGATGGCACGGACCCCCAGATGGCACGGGCCCCCAGACGGGTCCACAGATCCTCAAAATGTTTTACAGCTGCACCATCCTGACCGGTTGGATCACCGCCTGGTATAGCAGGCGCTACAGAGGGTGGTGCGAACGTCCCAGTACATCACTGGGGCCAAGCATCCTGCCATCCAGGACCTCTATACCAGGTGGTGTCAGAGGAAAGCCCTATAGAGGGTGGTATGTATCTAATAGGCAGTGCCAGAGGAAAGCCCATAAAATTGTCAGAGACTCAAGTTCTGTTTTCTCTGCTATCGCACGGCAAGTGGTACCGGAGCACCAAGTCTAGGACCAAAAGGCTCCTCAACAGCTTCTACCCCCGAGCCATAAGACTGCTGAACAATTCATAAAAATTGCAACCGGACAATTTACATTAACACCCCCCCTCATGTACCCTGCTTCTACTCGCTGTATATTATCTATGATTAGTCACTCCCACCTACATGTACAGATTACCTCAACTAACCTGTACCCCCACACTGACTCATTACCGGTACCCCCTGAATATGGCCTCCACATTGACTCAGTACCGGTACCCCCTGTATATAGCCTCCACATTGACTCTGTACCGGTACCCCCTGTATATAGTCTCCACATTGACTCTGTACCGGTACCCCCTGTATATAGCCTCCACATTGACTCTGTACTGGTACCCCCTGTATATAGTCTCCACATTGACTCTGTACCGGTACCCCCTGTATATAGCCTCCACATTGACTCTGTACTGGTATCCCATGTATATAGCCTCCACATTGACTCTGTACCGTAACACCCTGTATATAGCCTCCACATTGACTCTGTACCAGTACCCCCTGTATATAGCCTCCACATTGACTCTGTACCGGTACCCCCTGTATATAGCCTCCACATTGACTCTGTACCGGTACCCCCTGTATATACCCTCCACACTGACTCTGTACCGGTACCCCCTGTATATAGCCTCCACATTGACTCTGTACCGGTACCCCCTGTATATAGCCTCCACATTGACTCTGTACCGGTACCCCCTGTATATAGCCTCCATATTGACTCTGTACCGGTACCCTCTGTATATAGCCTCCACATTGACTCTGTACCGGTACCCCCTGTATATAGCCTCCACATTGACTCTGTACCGGTACCCCCTGTATATAGCCTCCACATTGACTCTGTACCCCCTGCATATAGCCTCCACATTGACTCTGTACCGGTACCCCCTGTATATAGCCTCCACATTGACTTTGTACCGGTACCCTCTGTATATAGCCTCCACATTGACTCTGTACCGGTACCCCCTGTATATAGCATCCACATTGACTCTGTACGCCCTGCATATAGCCTCCACATTGACTCTGTACCGGTACCCCTTGTATATAGCCTCCACATTGACTCTGTACCGGTACCCCCTGTATATAGCCTCCACATTGATTCTGTACTGGTACCCCCTGTATATAGTCTCCACATTGACTCTGTACCGGTACCCCCTGTATATAGCCTCCACATTGAGTCTGTACCAGTACCCCCTGTATATAGTCTCCACATTGACTCTGTACCGTAACACCCTGTATATAGCCTCCACATTGACTCTGTACCGGTACCCCCTGTATATAGTCTCCACATTGACTCTGTACCGTAACACCCTGTATATAGCCTCCACATTGACTCTGTACCGTAACACCCTGTATATAGCCTCCACATTGACTCTGTACCGGTACCCCCTGTATATAGCCTCCACATTGACTCTGTACCGGTACCCCCTGTATATAGCCTCCACATTGAGTCTGTACCAGTACCCCCTGTATATAGTCTCCACATTGACTCTGTACCGTAACACCCTGTATATAGCCTCCACATTGACTCTGTACCGGTACCCCCTGTATATAGTCTCCACATTGACTCTGTACCGTAACACCCTGTATATAGCCTCCACATTGACTCTGTACCGTAACACCCTGTATATAGCCTCCACATTGACTCTGTACCGGTACCCCCTGTATATAGCCTCCACATTGACTCTGTACCGTAATACCCTGCATATAGCCTCCACATTGACTCTGTACCGGTACCCCCCTGTATATAGCCTCGACATTGACTCTGTACCGGTACCCCCTGTATATAGTCTCCACATTGACTCTGTACCGGTACCCCCTGTATATAGCATCCACATTGACTCTGTACCGGTACCCCCTGTATATAGTCTCCACATTGACTCTGTACCGGTACCCCCTGTATATAGCCTCCACATTGACTCTGTACCGGTACCCCCTGTATATAGTCTCCACATTGACTCTGTACCGTAACACCCTGTATATAGTCTCCACATTGACTCTGTACGGGTACCCCCTGTATATAGTCTCCACATTGACTCTGTACCGGTGCCCCCTGTATATAGCCTCCACATTGACTCTGTACCGGTACCCCCTGTATATAGCCTCCACATTGACTCTGTACCGGTACCCCCTGTATATAGCCTCCACATTGACTCTGTACCGGTACCCCCTGTATATAGCCTCCACATTGACTCTGTACCGTAATACCCTGTATATAGCCTCCACATTGACTCTGTACCGGTACCCCCTGTATATAGCCTCCACATTGACTCTGTACCGGTACCCCCTGTATATAGCCTCCACATTGACTCTGTACCGGTACCCCCTGTATATAGCCTCCACATTGACTCTGTACCGGTACCCCCTGTATATAGCCTCCACATTGACTCTGTACCGGTACCCCCTGTATATAGCCTCCACATTGACTCTGTACCGGTACCCCCTGTATATAGCCTCCACATTGACTCTGTACCGGTACCCCCTGTATATAGCCTCCACATTGACTCTGTACCGTAATACCCTGTATATAGCCTCCACATTGACTCTGTACCGGTACCCCCTGTATATAGCCTCCACATTGACTCTGTACCGGTACCCCCTGTATATAGCCTCCACATTGACTCTGTACCGGTACCCCCTGTATATAGCCTCCACATTGACTCTGTACAGTAACACCCTGTATATAGCCTCCACATTGACTCTGTACCGGTACACCCTGTATATAGCCTCCACATTGACTCTGTACCGGTGCCCCCTGTATATAGCCTCCACATTGACTCTGTACCGGTACACCCTGTATATAGCCTCCACATTGACTCTGTACCGGTACACCCTGTATATAGCCTCCACATTGACTCTGTACCGGTGCCTCCTGTATATAGCCTCCACATTGACTCTGTACCGGTACCCCCTGTATATAGTCTCCATATTGACTCTGTACCGGTACACCCTGTATATAGCCTCCACATTGACTCTGTACCGGTGCCCCCTGTATATAGTCTCCACATTGACTCTGTACCGGTACCCCCTGTATATAGCCTCCATATTGACTCTGTACCGGTACACCCTGTATATAGCCTCCACATTGACTCTGTACCGGTGCCCCCTGTATATAGCCTCCACATTGACTCTGTACCGTAACACCCTGTATATAGCCTCCACATTGACTCTGTACCGGTGCCCCCTGTATATAGCCTCCACATTGACTCTGTACCGTAACCCCCTGTATATAGCCTCCACATTGACTCTGTACCGTAACACCCTGTATATAGCCTCCACATTGACTCTGTACCGGTGCCCCCTGTATATAGCCTCCACATTGACTCTGTACCGGTACCCCCTGTATATAGTCTCCATATTGACTCTGTACCGGTACACCCTGTATATAGCCTCCACATTGACTCTGTACCGGTGCCCCCTGTATATAGTCTCCACATTGACTCTGTACCGGTACCCCCTGTATATAGCCTCCATATTGACTCTGTACCGGTACACCCTGTATATAGCCTCCACATTGACTCTGTACCGGTGCCCCCTGTATATAGCCTCCACATTGACTCTGTACCGTAACACCCTGTATATAGCCTCCACATTGACTCTGTACCGGTGCCCCCTGTATATAGCCTCCACATTGACTCTGTACCGTAACCCCCTGTATATAGCCTCCACATTGACTCTGTACCGTAACACCCTGTATATAGCCTCCACATTGACTCTGTACCGGTGCCCCCTGTATATAGCCTCCACATTGACTCTGTACCGTAACACCCTGTATATAGCCTCCACATTGACTCTGTACCGGTGCCCCCTGTATATAGCCTCCACATTGACTCTGTACCGGTATCCCCTGTATATAGCCTCCACATTGACTCTGTACCGGTATCCCCTGTATATAGCCTCCACATTGACGCTGTACCGGTACCCCCTGTATATAGCCTCCACATTGACTCTGTACCGGTACCCCCTGTATATAGCCTCCACATTGACTCTGTACCGGTACCCCCTGTATATAGCCTCCACATTGACTCTGTACCGGTACCCCCTGTATATAGCCTCCACATTGACTCTGTACAGTAACACCCTGTATATAGACTCCACATTGACTCTGTACCGTAATACCCTGTATATAGCCTCCACATTGACTCTGTACCGTAATACCCTGTATATAGCCTCCACATTGACTCTGTACCGTAATACCCTGTATATAGCCTCCACATTGACTCTGTACCGTAACACCCTGTATATAGCCTCCACATTGACTCTGTACTGGTACCCCCCTGTATATAGCCTCCACATTGACTCTGTACCGGTACCCCCTGTATATAGCCTCCACATTGACTCTGTACTGGTACCCCCCTGTATATAGCCTCCACATTGACTCTGTACCGGTGCCCCCTGTATATAGCCTCCACATTGACTCTGTACCGGTGCCCCCTGTATATAGCCTCCACATTGACTCTGTACCGTAACACCCTGTATATAGCCTCCACATTGACTCTGTACCGGTGCCCCCTGTATATAGCCTCCACATTGACTCTGTACCGTAACACCCTGTATATAGCCTCCACATTGACTCTGTACCGGTGCCCCCTGTATATAGCCTCCACATTGACTCTGTACCGTAACACCCTGTATATAGCCTCCACATTGACTCTGTACCGGTGCCCCCTGTATATAGCCTCCACATTGACTCTGTACCGGTGCCCCCTGTATATAGCCTCCACATTGACTCTGTACCGTAACACCCTGTATATAGCCTCCACATTAACTCTGTACCGTAATACCCTGTATATAGCCTCCACATTGACTCTGTACCGTAACACCCTGTATATAGCCTCCACATTGACTCTGTACCGGTACCCCCTGTATATAGCCTCCACATTGACTCTGTACCGGTACCCCCTGTATATAGCCTCCACATTGACTCTGTACCGGTACCCCCTGTATATAGCCTCCACATTGACTCTGTACTGGTACCCCCTGTACATAGCCTCCACATTGACTCTGTACCGGTGCCCCCTGTATATAGCCTCCACATTGACTCTGTACCGGTGCCCCCTGTATATAGCCTCCACATTGACTCTGTACCGTAACACCCTGTATATAGCCTCCACATTAACTCTGTACCGTAATACCCTGTATATAGCCTCCACATTGACTCTGTACCGTAACACCCTGTATATAGCCTCCACATTGACTCTGTACCGGTACCCCCTGTATATAGCCTCCACATTGACTCTGTACTGGTACCCCCTGTATATAGCCTCCACATTGACTCTGTACCGTAATACCCTGTATATAGCCTCCACATTGACTCTGTACCGGTACCCCCTGTATATAGCCTCCACATTGACTCTGTACCAGTACCCCCTGTATATAGCCTCCACATTGACTCTGTACCGGTACCCCCTGTATATAGCCTCCACATTGACTCTGTACCGTAACACCCTGTATATAGCCTCCACATTGACTCTGTACCAGTACCCCCTGTATATAGCCTCCACATTGACTCTGTACCGGTACCCCCTGTATATACCCTCCACATTGACTTGGTACCGGTACCCCCTGTATATAGCCTCCACATTGACTCTGTACCGTAACACCCTGTATATAGCCTCCACATTGACTCTGTACCAGTACCCCCTGTATATAGCCTCCACATTGACTCTGTACCGGTACCCCCTGTATATAGCCTCCACATTGACTCTGTACCGGTACCCCCTGTATATAGCCTCCACATTGACTCTGTACAGTAACACCCTGTATATAGCCTCCACATTGACTCTGTACCGGTACCCCCTGTATATAGCCTCCACATTGACTCTGTACCGGTACCCCCTGTATATAGCCTCCACATTGACTCTGTACCGGTACCCCCTGTATATAGCCTCCACATTGACTCTGTACCGTAACACCCTGTATATAGCCTCCACATTGACTCTGTACCGTAATACCCTGTATATAGCCTCCACATTGACTCTGTACCGTAATACCCTGTATATAGCCTCCACATTGACTCTGTACCGGTACCCCCTGTATATAGCCTCCACATTGACTCTGTACCGGTACCCCCTGTATATAGCCTCCACATTGACTCTGTACAGTAACACCCTGTATATAGCCTCCACATTGACTCTGTACCGTAATACCCTGTATATAGCCTCCACATTGACTCTGTACCGGTACCCCCTGTATATAGCCTCCACATTGACTCTGTACAGTAACACCCTGTATATAGCCTCCACATTGACTCTGTACAGTAACACCCTGTATATAGCCTCCACATTGACTCTGTACCGTAACACCCTGTATATAGCCTCCACATTGACTCTGTACCGGTACCCCCTGTATATAGCCTCCACATTGACTCTGTACAGTAACACCCTGTATATAGCCTCCACATTGACTCTGTACTGGTACCCCCTGTATATAGCCTCCACATTGACTCTGTACCGGTACCCCCTGTATATAGCCTCCACATTGACTCTGTACAGTAACACCCTGTATATAGACTCCACATTGACTCTGTACCGGTACCCCCTGTATATAGCCTCCACATTGACTCTGTACAGTAACACCCTGTATATAGCCTCCACATTGACTCTGTACCGTAACACCCTGTATATAGCCTCCACATTAACTCTGTACCGTAATACCCTGTATATAGCCTCCACATTGACTCTGTACCAGTACCCCCTGTATATAGCCTCCACATTGACTCTGTACAGTAACACCCTGTATATAGACTCCACATTGACTCTGTACCGGTACCCCCTGTATATAGCCTCCACATTGACTCTGTACCGTAACACCCTGTATATAGCCTCCACATTGACTCTGTACCGGTACCCCCTGTATATAGCCTCCACATTGACTCTGTACCGGTGTATGAAGCCTCATTATTGTTTTTCTTATTGTGTTACTTTTTATTATTACTTTTTATTTTAGTCTATTTGGTAAATATTTTCTTAACTCTTCTTGAACTGAACTGTTGGATAAGGGCTCGTAAGTGAAGCATTTCACGCTAAAGTCTACACTTGTTGTATTCAGCATTTCACGGTAAAATCTATACTTGTTGTATTCAGCATTTCACGGTAAAGTCTATACTTGTTGTATTCAGCATTTCACGGTAAAGTCTATACTTGTTGTATTCAGCATTTCACAGTAAAGTCTACACTTGTTGTATCCAGCATTTCACGGTAAAGTCTACAATTGTTGTATTCAGCATTTCACGGTAAAGTCTATACTTGTTGTATTCAGCATTTCACGGTAAAGTCTATACTTGTTGTATTCAGCATTTCACGGTAAAGTCTATACTTGTTGTATTCAGCATTTCACGGTAAAGTCTACACTTGTTGTATCCAGCATTTCACGCTAAAGTCTACACTTGTTGTATTCAGCATTTCACGGTAAAGTCTATACTTGTTGTATCCAACATTTCACGGTAAAGTCTACAATTGTTGTATTCGGCACATTTGACTAATACAGTTTGATTTGATGTTACCAATACTTCAACCAAAAACTAATATTAGATAAAGGGAACCCGTGTAAACAAATAACACAACAATTACTTATACTTATTTAATTCATTTCATAAACTAAGTTATACAACACCCAATTCTCCTGTGTTAAAAAGTAATTGCCCCCTTACACTCAATAAGTGATTGTGCCACCATTAGCTGCAATGACTCCAACTATCCACTTCCTGTAGTTGTTGATCAGTCCACCTTTAGCTGCAATGACTCCAACCAACCACTTCCTGTAGTTGTTGATCAGTCCACCTTTAGCTGCAATGACTCCAACCAACCACTTCCTGTAGTTGTTGATCAGTCCACCTTTAGCTGCAATGACTCCAACCAACCACTTCCTGTAGTTGATCAGTCCACCTTTAGCTGCAGTGACTCCAACCAACCACTTTCTGTAGTTGTTGATCAGTCTCTCACGTCGCTGTGGAGGAATTTTGGCCCCCTCTTCCATGCATAACTGCTTTAACTCAGTGACATTTGTGGGTTTTCAAGCATGAACTGCTCGTTTCAAGTCCTGCCACAACATCTCAATGGGGATTAGGTCTAGACTTTGAATTGGCCATTCCAAAACTTCAAATTTATTGCGTTTTAGCCATTTTCATGTAGACTTGATTGTGTGTTTTGGATCATTGTCTTACTGCATGACCCAGCTGTGCTTCAGCTCACAAACAGAAGGCCTGACATTCTCCTGTACAATTCTCGGATACAGAGCAGAATTCATGGTTCCTTCTATTAAGGGCAAGTCGTCCAGGTCCTGAGGCAGCAAAGCATCTCCAAACCATCACACTACCACCACCACGCTTGACCGTTGGTACGAGGTTCTTACTGTGGAATGCAGTGTTCGGTTTTCGACCAGACATGATGGGACACATCTTGTCCAAAAAGTTGACTCTAGTTTGCTAAAAAAGCACCTGGAAGCACTGGGAGGATCATCAAGTGTGTGTGTGTGTGTGTGTGAATACATGTGTGTGTGTAGCCAACTGCATCGAGTACCATTGTACTAAGCAATGCCATCTCGTTGTGAAACTTAACTAAAACCATAATAAGCACATTTTCTCTCCCAAAATAAAATCCCTTTAGCCACAGCCAATGAACAAAGTCTCCATCGTAAACAAAGTTTCTCCTCTTTAATCAAATCTATTTAAACAACACAGTGTTAGACACAGGACAGGATGCCAGGACTCTAGGTCCATAAAGACACAGGACAGGATGCCAGGACTCTAGGTCCATAAAGACACAGGACAGGATGCCAGCACTCTAGGTCCATAAAGACACAGGACAGGACATCAGGACTCTAGGTCCATAAAGACACAGGACTGGATGCCAGGACTCTAGGTCCATAGAGACACAGGACAGGACGTCAGGACTCTAGGTCCATAAAGACACAGGACAGGATGTCAGCACTCTAGGTCCATAAAGACACAGGACAGGACGTCAGCACTCTAGGCCCATAAAGAGACAGGACTGTGGAAGAGGTAAGTAGAGGTAAGATACACATAAGATACTCATAAGATAAGATACTCATAGGATAAGATACTCATACGATAAGATACTCATAAGATAAGATACTCATAGGATGAGATACTCATAAGATAAGATACTCATACGATAAGATACTCACAAGATAGGGTACTCATCAACTGTACTAACAATACTCTAGATAGAAAATGGAAGAAATGTGGGATCACGACGTGTTGATTAAATGATCCAATGTACCATAATGGCTTAACTTTACAAGACTGTGTTGGCCTACAGGCAAGATGACATGACAGTATTATTGGTAAATAGAGTAACATGTACCGTACCAGTCAATAGTTTGGACACAGCTACTCATTCAAGGGTTTTTCATTCTTTTATTTACTGTTTTCTACATTGTAGAATAAAAGTGAAGACATCAAAACTATGAAATAACACATATGGAATCATGTAGTAACCAAAAAAGGTGTTAAACAAATCAAACTATATATTTTACATTTTGAGATTCTTCAAAGTAGCCAACCTTTGCCTTTTGATGACAGCATTGCACACTCTTGGCTTTTGGAATTTCTTTCTTTCTTTAATGCATTTGAGCTAATCAGTTGTGTTGTGACAAGGTAAGGGTGGTATAAGGAAGATAGCCTTATATGGTAAAAAAAAAAAAAGTTGATTTATTACCATGGAAACCATCAGCATCCTGGATCAACAGACAAGACATTCCATCAGAGGTTGAATATTGTAAGAACATTCCAGGAAAACATTGGGTCTTAAAATAAATGGATTCATTCCACATGTAGAGAGACTCTCCTACATGCAGATGTAGGATCTTAATTTGAGCCAATTTGCTGCAACTGGAAAATAATCTTTGCAGCAGAAGGAAATGTGAATTAATACGTGGATTGTAAAATGAATCTATTTTTTTTGTAGGGGTCGATGCAGTTTTTGTTAAGGGAAATTTAAAAAAACTACTTTAGAAACCTTTTTTAACCTTTGAATGCACTACAAGCTTGAATTTAAATAGTGATCAAATTAAGTTCCTACATCTGTACATGTGTTCAGATAACAGAATCAGAACGGAAATGTTGTCTGGTTCAACGGAAAGGTTGTGAAAAGTGCAGTGTTGTGGAAGGTGAATGTATTTGGGGTTTAACTATAGGGAAAGAGTGTTCAGAGGGTTCACATTAAACTTATCAGCACAGGGCCATATTTAGCAGAGTTTTCCACTCCAGATAGACACACCTAGGCTACAAGGTAAACCCACCCACACACACGCGCACACGCACGCACGCACGCACACACAGACACACACACACACTTACACACACCCTCACATGTGACATAAAGAACTAAAACACAGAGTGCATCTGTGAACAGTGAAGTCAGATACATCTGTCTGAATGAGAAACAGCCCACCAGAACAGTCTGATTCATCTGTCTGAATGAGAAACAGCCCACCAGAACAGTCCGATTCATCTGTCTGAATGAGAAACAGCCCACCAGAACAGTCTGATACATCTGTCTGAATGAGAAACAGCCCACCAGAACAGTCTGATTCATCTGTCTGAATGAGAAACAGCCCACCAGAACAGTCTGATTCATCTGTCTGAATGAGAAACAGCCCACCAGAACAGTCCGATTCATCTGTCTGAATGAGAAACAGCCCACCAGAACAGTCTGATTCATCTGTCTGAATGAGAAACAGCCCACCAGAACAGTCCGATTCATCTGTCTGAATGAGAAACAGCCCACCAGAACAGTCTGATTCATCTGTCTGAATGAGAAACAGCCCACCAGAACAGTCTGATACATCTGTCTGAATGAGAAACAGCCCACCAGAACAGTCCGATACATCTGTCTGCATGTTTAAACAGCCCACCAGAACAGTCTGATTCATCTGTCTGAATGAGAAACAGCCCACCAGAACAGTCTGATTCATCTGTCTGAATGAGAAACAGCCCACCAGAACAGTCAGATGCATCTGTCTGAATGAGAAACAGCCCACCAAAACAGTCCGATTCATCTGTCTGAATGAGAAACAGCCCACCAGAACAGTCTGATTCATCTGTCTGAATGAGAAACAGCCCACCAGAACAGTCCGATACATCTGTCTGAATGAGAAACAGCCCACCAGAACAGTCCGATACATCTGTCTGCATGTTTAAACAGCCCACCAGAACAGTCTGATTCATCTGTCTGAATGAGAAACAGCCCACCAGAACAGTCCGATTCATCTGTCTGAATGAGAAACAGCCCACCAGAACAGTCCGATACATCTGTCTGCATGAGAAACAGCCCACCAGAACAGTCCGATACATCTGTCTGCATGTTTAAACAGCCCACCAGAACAGTCTGATTCATCTGTCTGAATGAGAAACAGCCCACCAGAACAGTCCGATACATCTGTCTGAATGAGAAACAGCCCACCAGAACAGTCCGATACATCTGTCTGCATGTTTAAACAGCCCACCAGAACAGTCTGATTCATCTGTCTGAATGAGAAACAGCCCACCAGAACAGTCCGATTCATCTGTCTGAATGAGAAACAGCCCACCAGAACAGTCTGATACATCTGTCTGAATGAGAAACAGCCACCAGAACAGTCTGATACAACTGTCTGAATGAGAAACAGCCCACCAGAACAGTCCGATTCATCTGTCTGAATGAGAAACAGCCCACCAGAACAGTCTGATACATCTGTCTGAATGAGAAACAGCCACCAGAACAGTCTGATACGTCTGTCTGAATGAGAAACAGCCCACCAGAACAGTCTGATACATCTGTCTGAATGAGAAACAGCCACCAGAACAGTCTGATACAACTGTCTGAATGAGAAACAGCCCACCAGAACAGCCTGATACATCTGTCTGAATGAGAAACACTCACATCAACGTCAGTAACTTATGCTACCTCATATTGTTCCACAGGAAGCTTGCCCCTCCTCTCCACAAGGTAACAGGTGTTCATGCTTTTGACACCATCGTTACTACAACCAGAGATAATGACCATTTACATTTACATACCATTGACCATTTACATTACATACATTGGAATCTAGAACTATCTCATTGGAATCTCCAGGAAGATCTAGAAGACAGATGACATCATGCTGCTGACATCACAGACGGCTGAAATTCAATTCAATCCCCCAAAAACATTCCCATTGATCATCCAGCTCTGATCCTACCTGTTTTGAGTTTATCCACCCGCCCAAAGTGCCAGAAGGATTTGGTATTCCCTGAGCGGGGGCTGGGGTTAGGGCCAGGTTTAGAGCCTGAGCGGAGGTCAGGGTTGAGGTGTGAAGAGGGTCCGTTGCGGGCTTCAGGGACCCTCTTCTTGTTCTTGTGGACGCTGTTCCCCATGGTGAAGGAATCCGGGGTAATCCTCACCCCCCCTACATGGGGTCTAGAGTCCAGGTGAAGGAGGTGTCCCAAAAGGCAACATCTGGATAGTCCCTCTTCAAAAGCTCACACCCCCCTGGTCCTGAAACTCACACCCCCCTGGTCCTGAAACTCACACCCCCCTAATCCTGAAACTCACACACAGTCACAAACAGTTTAGCATACACACACTACTGGAAAAACTCACTCATACACTCAATCTCATGCTCTGTCATGCCTTCCCTGTTTTCGCTAAATACACATTCGTGTTGCTCTAAATCTGGCTAGAGACTCACTCATACACTCACACTCCACGTCACCCTAGTAAACAAACACACATTCCCACAGCTCCAGCTACACACCGACACACTGACACAGCTCCAGCTACACACCGACACACTGACACAGCTCCAGCTACACACCAACACACTGATACAGCTCCAGCTACACACCGACACACTGACACAGCTCCAGCTACACACCGACACACTGACACAGTTCCAGCTACACACTGACACACAGACACAGCTCCAGCTACACACTGACACACTGACACAGGTCCAGCTACACACTGACACACTGACACAGGTCCAGCTACACAAGAACACACTGACACAGTTCCAGCTACACACTGACACAACTCCAGCTACACACTGACACACTGGCACAGTTCCAGCTACACACTGACACAGTTCCAGCTACACACTGACACACTGACACAGTTCTAACTACACACCAACACACTGACACAGTTCCAGCTAGACAATAACACACTGACACACTGACACAGTTCCAGCTACACACCAACACACTGACACAGTTCCAGCTACACACCAACACACTGACACACTGACACAGTTCCAGCTACACACCAACACACTGACACAGTTCCAGCTACACACCAACACACTGACACACTGACACAGTTCCAGCTACACACTGACACACTGACATAGTTCTAACTACACACCAACACACTGACACAGTTCCAGCTACACACCAACACACTGACACACTAACACAGTTCCAGCTACACACTGACACAGTTCTAACTACACACCAACACAGTTCCAGCTAGACAATAACACACTGACACACTGACACAGTTCCAGCTACAAACTGACACACTGACACAGTTCTAACTACACACCAACACACTGACACAGTTCCAGCTAGACAATAACACACTGACACACTGACACAGTTCCAGCTACACACTGACACAGTTCTAACTACACACCAACACACTGACACAGTTCCAGCTAGACAATAACACACTGACACACTGACACAGTTCCAGCCTGAGAACCCCCACGCACCTACCCTCACAACCTCATCGCTCCGGCCAGTACTACGCCTGTCACACAACTAAGCTGCTTACACATTCTCTCAGTCCAATACATCCAGCGGCAGCAGCAGTGACCGTACAGTTCCACTCAGCAAGCCTGTCTGTGTGTGCCCCTCCCACTCTCTCTGTCTCTGTCTCTTTCGCTTTCTCTCTCGCTCTCTCTCTTTTTCTCTCTCTCTCTCTCTCTCTCTCTCTCTCTTTTTCTCTCTCTCTCTGTTGCTCTCTCTATCTCTCTCTGTTGCTCTCTCTCTCTCTCTCTTTCTCTCTCTGTCTCTCTCTCTCTTTCTCTCTCTGTCTCTCTCTCTATCTCTCTCTCTGTTGCTCTTTCTCTCTCTCTCTGTCTCTCTCTCTGTCTCTCTCTCTCTCTCTCCCTCCCTCCCATCTCTTTGTTTATGTCTCTGACACAGTTTAGTCCTTTTCTCTCTGTGTGTGGACTCTCTCCACCTCTTCTGACTGTTTTCTGGATGTTTTCATCTATCGTAATTATTTTATTAGCTCTCTATTCTCTGAAGAGAGGATCCAAAAAATACTCCAGTGTTTACTCTGACCAGAACATCTCATCGGTCTGTCAAGCTGTACACAACAACACCCAGAGCAGGCTGTGTGTCTGTCAAACTAGACTACACAACAAACATGACTAACATCTCCTGTCAACACAGACTCTGGTAAAGGGAAGACACAAACACATGACCTTTTTACCCTATTCAACTGTTACCCTATTACATTATTAAACTATGAAACTATTAAACTATGAAACTAATACCCTATTAAACTATTAAACTCTTACAATTTTAAACTACTAAACTTTTAAACTATTAAACTATTACCCTATTAAACTATTAAACTATTAAACTATTAAACTATTACCCTATTAAACTATTAAACTATTAAACTATTAAACTATTAAACTATTAAACTATTACCCTATTAAACTATTACCCTATTAAACTATTGAACTATTAAACTATTAAACTATTAAACTATTAAACTATTAAACTATTACCGTATTAAACTATTAAACTATTAAACTATTACCATTTTAAACTATTGAACTATTAAGCTATTACCCTATTACCCTATTAAACTATTAAACTATTAAACTATTAAACTATTAAACTATTAAACTATTAAACTATTAAACTATTAAACTATTAAACTATTACCGTATTAAACTATTACCGTATTAAACTATTAAACTATTAAACTATTAAACTATTAAACTATTCAACTATTAAACTATTACCCTATTAAACTATTAAACTATTAAACTATTAAACTATTACCGTATTAAACTATTACCCTATTAAACTATTAAACTATTAAACTATTAAACTATTAAACTATTACCGTATTAAACTATTACCCTATTAAACTATTAAACTATTAAACTATTAAACTATTACCGTATTAAACTATTGAACTATTAAACTATTAAACTATTAAACTATTACCCTGTTAAACTATTAAACTATTGAACTATTAAACTATTAA
This sequence comes from Oncorhynchus mykiss, assembly GCF_057628025.1. NCBI lineage: Eukaryota > Metazoa > Chordata > Actinopteri > Salmoniformes > Salmonidae > Oncorhynchus > Oncorhynchus mykiss. The sequence goes on along the minus strand of NC_143051.1, from coordinate 6,045,279 downwards.
ACTATTAAACTATTACCCTGTTAAACTATTGAACTATTAAACTATTAAACTATTAAACTATTAAACTATTAAACTATTAAACTATTACCGTATTAAACTATTAAACTATTAAACTATTAAACTATTAAACAATTAAACTATTACCCTGTTAAACTATTGAACTATTACCCTGTTAAACTATTAAACTATTACCCTGTTAAACTATTAAACTATTACCGTATTAAACTATTAAACTATTAAACTATTAAACTATTAAACTATTACCGTATTAAACTATTAAACTATTAAACTATTAAACTATTAAACAATTAAACTATTACCCTGTTAAACTATTGAACTATTAAACTATTAAACTATTAAACTATTAAACTATTACCGTATTAAACTATTGAACTATTAAACTATTAAACTATTAAACTATTAAACTATTAAACTATTAAACTATTAAACTATTAAACTATTACCGTATTAAACTATTAAACTATTAAACTATTAAACTATTAAACTATTAAACTATTAAACTATTAAACTATTAAACTATTAAACTATTACCGTATTAAATTACTAAACTATTAAACTATTAAACTATTAAACTATTACCGTATTAAACTATTGAACTATTAAACTATTAAACTATTAAACTATTAAACTATTAAACTATTACCGTATTAAACTATTAAACTATTAAACTATTAAACTATTACCGTATTAAACTATTAAACTATTAAACTATTAAACTATTAAACTATTCAACTATTAAACTATTACCGTATTAAACTATTACCCTATTAAACTATTAAACTATTAAACTATTAAACTATTACCCTGTTAAACTATTAAACTATTGAACTATTAAACTATTAAACTATTAAACTATTACCCTGTTAAACTATTGAACTATTAAACTATTAAACTATTAAACTATTAAACTATTAAACTATTAAACTATTACCGTATTAAACTATTAAACTATTAAACTATTAAACTATTAAACTATTACCGTATTAAACTATTAAACTATTACCATTTAAAACTATTGAACTATTAAACTATTACCCTATTAAACTATTACCCTATTAAACTATTAAACTATTAAACTCTTAAACTATTACCCTATTAAACTATTACCCTATTAAACTATTACCGTATTAAACTATTACCCTATTAAACTATTAAACTATTAAACTATTACCGTATTAAACTATTAAACTATTAAACTATTAAACTATTAAACTATTAAACTATTAAACTATTAAACTATTACCCTATTAAACTATTACCCTATTAAACTATTAAACTATTACCGTATTAAACTATTACCGTATTAAACTATTAAACTATTAAACTATTACCGTATTAAACTATTACCGTATTAAACTATTAAACTATTAAACTATTACCGTATTAAACTATTACCCTATTAAACTATTAAACTATTACCCTATTAAACTATTACCGTATTAAACTATTACCCTATTAAACTATTAAACTATTAAACTATTAAACTATTACCCTATTAAACTATTAAACTATTAAACTATTAAACTATTACCCTATTAAACTATTAAACTATTACCCTATTAAACTATTACCGTATTAAACTATTACCCTATTAAACTATTACCCTATTAAACTATTACCCTATTAAACTATTACCCTATTAAACTATTACCCTATTAAACTATTAAACTATTACCGTATTAAACTATTACCCTATTAAACTATTAAACTATTACCGTATTAAACTATTAAACTATTAAACTATTAAACTATTAAACTATTAAACTGTTACCCTATTAAACTATTACCCTATTAAACTATTAAACTATTAAACTATTACCGTATTAAACTATTAAACTATTAAACTATTAAACTATTACCGTATTAAACTATTAAACTATTAAACTATTAAACTATTAAACTATTAAACTATTACCGTATTAAACTATTAAACTATTAAACTATTAAACTATTAAACTATTAAACTATTACCGTATTAAACTATTAAACTATTAAACTATTAAACTATTAAACTATTAAACTATTAAACTATTAAACTATTACCGTATTAAACTATTAAACTATTAAACTATTAAACTATTAAACTATTAAACTATTAAACTATTACCGTATTAAACTATTAAACTATTACCCTATTAAACTATTAAACTATTAAACTATTAAACTATTACCGTATTAAACTATTACCCTATTAAACTATTACCGTATTAAACTATTACCGTATTAAAACTATTACCCTATTACCGTATTAAACTATTAAACTATTAAACTATTACCATTTCAAACTATTGAACTATTAAGCTATTACCCTATTAAACTATTAAACTATTAAACTATTAAACTATTAAACTATTACCGTATTAAACTATTAAACTATTAAACTATTAAACTATTAAACTATTACCGTATTAAACTATTACCGTATTAAACTATTAAACTATTAAACTATTAAACTATTCAACTATTAAACTATTACCGTATTAAACTATTACCCTATTAAACTATTAAACTATTACCCTGTTAAACTATTAAACTATTAAACTATTAAACTATTAAACTATTAAACTATTACCCTGTTAAACTATTGAACTATTAAACTATTAAACTATTACCCTATTAAACTATTAAACTATTAAACTATTACCCTGTTAAACTATTGAACTATTAAACTATTAAACTATTACCCTATTAAACTATTAAACTATTAAACTATTAAACTATTAAACTATTAAACTATTAAACTATTACCCTGTTAAACTATTAAACTATTGAACTATTAAACTATTAAACTATTACCCTGTTAAACTATTAAACTATTGAACTATTAAACTATTAAACTATTACCCTATTAAACTATTACCGTATTGAACTATTAAACTATTAAACTATTACCCTATTAAACTATTAAACTATTACCCTATTAAACTATTAAACTATTAAACTATTACCGTATTAAACTATTACCGTATTAAACTATTACCGTATTAAACTATTAAACTATTAAACTATTACCGTATTAAACTATTACCGTATTAAACTATTACCGTATTAAACTATTAAACTATTAAACTATTAAACTATTAAACTATTACCCTGTTAAACTATTAAACTATTGAACTATTAAACTATTAAACTATTAAACTATTAAACTATTACCCTGTTAAACTATTGAACTATTAAACTATTAAACTATTAAACTATTAAACTATTAAACTATTAAACTATTACCGTATTAAACTATTAAACTATTAAACTATTAAACTATTACCGTATTAAACTATTACCCTATTAAACTATTAAACTATTAAACTATTAAACTATTACCGTATTAAACTATTAAACTATTAAACTATTAAACTATTACCGTATTAAACTATTACCCTATTAAACTATTAAACTATTAAACTATTAAACTATTAAACTATTAAACTATTACCGTATTAAACTATTACCCTATTAAACTATTAAACTATTAAACTATTAAACTATTAAACTATTAAACTATTACCGTATTAAACTACTAAACTATTAAACTATTAAACTATTAAACTATTAAACTATTAAACTATTAAACTATTAAACTGTTACCGTATTAAACTATTAAACTATTAAACTATTAAACTATTACCGTATTAAACTACTAAACTATGAAACTATGAAACTATTAAACTATTAAACTATTAAACTATTAAACTATTACCGTATTAAACTATTAAACTATTAAACTATTAAACTATTACTGTATTAAACTATTAAACTATTAAACTATTAAACTATTACCGTATTAAACTATTAAACTATTAAACTATTACCGTATTAAACTATTACCGTATTAAACTACTAAACTATTAAACTATTAAACTATTAAACTATTACCGTATTAAACTACTAAACTATTAAACTATTAAACTATTACCGTATTAAACTATTACCCTACTAAACTATTACCGTATTAAACTATTACCGTATTAAACTATTACCCTATTAAACTATTACCGTATTAAACTATTAAACTATTAAACTATTACCGTATTAAACTATTAAACTATTAAACTATTACCGTATTAAACTATTAAACTATTAAACTATTAAACTATTAAACTATTAAACTATTAAACTATTACCGTATTAAACTATTAAACTATTACCGTATTAAACTATTAAACTATTAAACTATTACCGTATTAAACTATTCAACTATTAAACTATTAAACTATTACCGTATTAAACTATTAAACTATTACCCTATTAAACTATTAAACTATTAAACTATTAAACTATTAAACTATTACCGTATTAAACTATTACCCTATTAAACTATTACCGTATTAAACTATTACCGTATTAAAACTATTACCCTATTACCGTATTAAACTATTAAACTATTAAACTATTACCATTTCAAACTATTGAACTATTAAGCTATTACCCTATTAAACTATTAAACTATTAAACTATTAAACTATTAAACTATTACCGTATTAAACTATTAAACTATTAAACTATTAAACTATTAAACTATTACCGTATTAAACTATTAAACTATTAAACTATTAAACAATTAAACTATTAAACTATTAAACTATTACCCTATTAAACTATTAAACTATTAAACTATTACCCTATTAAACTATTAAACTATTAAACTATTAAACTATTAAACTATTACCCTATTAAACTATTAAACTATTAAACTATTACCGTATTAAACTATTACCGTATTAAACTATTAAACTATTAAACTATTAAACTATTCAACTCTTACCCTATTAAACTATTAAACTATTAAACTATTAAACTATTAAACTATTACCGTATTAAACTATTACCCTATTAAACTATTAAACTATTAAACTATTAAACTATTAAACTATTACCGTATTAAACTATTACCCTATTAAACTATTAAACTATTACCCTGTTAAACTATTAAACTATTAAACTATTAAACTATTAAACTATTAAACTATTACCCTGTTAAACTATTGAACTATTAAACTATTAAACTATTAAACTATTACCGTATTAAACTATTAAACTATTACCGTATTAAACTATTAAACTATTAAACTATTAAACTATTAAACTATTACCCTGTTAAACTATTGAACTATTAAACTATTAAACTATTAAACTATTAAACTATTAAACTATTACCGTATTAAACTATTACCCTATTAAACTATTACCGTATTAAACTATTAAACTATTAAACTATTACCGTATTAAACTATTAAACTATTAAACTATTACCGTATTAAACTATTAAACTATTAAACTATTAAACTATTAAACTATTAAACTATTACCGTATTAAACTATTACCCTATTAAACTATTAAACTATTAAACTATTAAACTATTACCGTATTAAACTATTAAACTATTAAACTATTAAACTATTACCGTATTAAACTATTACCCTATTAAACTATTAAACTATTAAACTATTAAACTATTAAACTATTAAACTATTACCGTATTAAACTATTACCCTATTAAACTATTAAACTATTAAACTATTAAACTATTAAACTATTAAACTATTACCGTATTAAACTACTAAACTATGAAACTATGAAACTATTAAACTATTAAACTATTAAACTATTAAACTATTACCGTATTAAACTATTAAACTATTAAACTATTAAACTATTACTGTATTAAACTATTAAACTATTAAACTATTAAACTATTACCGTATTAAACTATTAAACTATTAAACTATTACCGTATTAAACTATTACCGTATTAAACTACTAAACTATTAAACTATTAAACTATTAAACTATTACCGTATTAAACTACTAAACTATTAAACTATTAAACTATTACCGTATTAAACTATTACCCTACTAAACTATTACCGTATTAAACTATTACCGTATTAAACTATTACCCTATTAAACTATTACCCTATTAAACTATTACCGTATTAAACTATTACCCTATTAAACTATTACCCTATTAAACTATTACCGTATTAAACTATTAAACTATTAAACTATTACCGTATTAAACTATTAAACTATTAAACTATTAAACTATTACCGTATTAAACTATTAAACTATTAAACTATTACCGTATTAAACTATTAAACTATTAAACTATTAAACTATTACCGTATTAAACTATTAAACTATTAAACTATTAAACTATTAAACTATTAAACTATTACCGTATTAAACTATTAAACTATTACCGTATTAAACTATTAAACTATTAAACTATTACCGTATTAAACTATTAAACTATTAAACTATTAAACTATTACCGTATTAAACTATTACCCTATTAAACTATTACCGTATTAAACTATTAAACTATTAAACTATTAAACTATTAAACTATTAAACTATTGAACTATTAAGCTATTACCCTATTAAACTATTAAACTATTAAACTATTAAACTATTAAACTGTTACCGTATTAAACTATTAAACTATTACCGTATTAAACTATTAAACTATTACCGTATTAAACTATTAAACTATTAAACTATTACCGTATTAAACTATTAAACTATTACCGTATTAAACTATTAAACTATTAAACTATTACCGTATTAAACTATTAAACTATTAAACTATTAAACTATTAAACTATTACCGTATTAAACTATTAAACTATTAAACTATTAAACTATTACCGAATTAAACTATTACCGTATTAAACTATTACCCTATTAAACTATTAAACTATTAAACTATTACCCTATTAAACTATTACCGTATTAAACTATTACCCTATTAAACTATTACCGTATTAAACTATTAAACTATTACCCTATTAAACTATTACCGTATTAAACTATTACCGTATTAAACTATTAAACTATTAAACTATTAAACTATTAAACTATTACCGTATTAAACTATTACCCTATTAAACTATTAAACTATTAAACTATTAAACTATTAAACTATTACCCTATTAAACTATTAAACTATTAAACTATTAAACTATTAAACTATTACCCTATTAAACTATTAAACTATTACCCTATTAAACTATTAAACTATTACCCTATTAAACTATTAAACTATTAAACTATTAAACTATTAAACTATTAAACTATTACCGTATTAAACTATTAAACTATTAAACTATTAAACTATTAAACTATTACCCTATTAAACTATTAAACTATTACCCTATTAAACTATTAAACTATTAAACTATTAAACTATTAAACTATTAAACTATTACCGTATTAAACTATTAAACTATTAAACTATTAAACTATTACCGTATTAAACTATTACCCTATTAAACTATTAAACTATTAAACTATTACCGTATTAAACTATTAAACTATTAAACTATTACCGTATTAAACTATTAAACTATTAAACTATTAAACTATTACCGTAATAAAATATTAAACTATTAAACTATTACCGTATTAAACTATTACCGTATTAAACTATTAAACTATTACCCTATTAAACTATTAAACTATTAAACTATTAAACTATTAAACTATTACCGTATTAAACTATTAAACTATTAAACTATTAAACTATTAAACTATTACCCTATTAAACTATTAAACTATTACCGTATTAAACTATTACCGTATTAAACTATTAAACTATTAAACTATTACCGTATTAAACTATTAAACTATTAAACTATTAAACTATTAAACTATTACCGTATTAAACTATTAAACTATTACCGTATTAAACTATTAAACTATTAAACTATTAAACTATTAAACTATTAAACTATTAAACTATTAAACTATTACCGTATTAAACTATTACCGTATTAAACTATTACCGTATTAAACTATTACCCTATTAAACTATTACCGTATTAAACTATTACCGTATTAAACTATTACCCTATTAAACTATTACCGTATTAAACTATTAAACTATTAAACTATTAAACTATTAAACTATTACCCTATTAAACTATTACCGTATTAAACTATTACCCTATTAAACTATTACCGTATTAAACTATTACCCTATTAAACTATTTCCGTATTAAACTATTACCCTATTAAACTATTAAACTATTAAACTATTAAACTATTACCGTATTAAACTATTACCCTATTAAACTATTACCCTATTAAACTATTACCCTATTAAACTATTTCCGTATTAAACTATTACCCTATTAAACTATTAAACTATTAAACTATTAAACTATTACCGTATTAAACTATTACCCTATTAAACTATTACCCTATTAAACTATTACCCTATTAAACTATTAAACTATTAAACTATTACCGTATTAAACTATTAAACTATTAAACTATTAAACTACTAAACTATTAAACTATTACCCTATTAAACTATTACCGTATTAAACTATTACCCTATTAAACTATTAAACTATTAAACTATTACCGTATTAAACTATTAAACTATTAAACTATTAAACTATTAAACTATTAAACTACTAAACTATTAAACTATTACCCTATTAAACTATTACCGTATTAAACTATTAAACTATTAAACTATTAAACTATTAAACTATTAAACTATTAAACTATTAAACTATTACCGTATTAAACTATTAAACTATTAAACTATTAAACTATTAAACTATTAAACTATTACCCTATTAAACTATTAAACTATTACCCTATTAAACTATTATTATTTTAAATTCCCCAGGCTGTATCACAACAGGCCTTGAGTCCCAGAGAGAGGCACAACAGGCCTTGAGTCCCAGAGAGACGCACAACAGGCCTTGAGTCCCAGAGAGACGCACAACAGGCCTTGAGTCCCAGAGAGACGCACATCAGGCCTTGAGTCGCAGAGAGAGGCACAACAGGCCTTGAGTCCCAGAGAGACGCACAACAGGCCTTGAGTCCCAGAGAGACGCACAACAGGCCTTGAGTCCCAGAGAGACGCACAACAGGCCTTGAGTCCCAGAGAGACGCACATCAGGCCTTGAGTCCCAGAGAGAGGCACATCAGGCCTTGAGACCCATAGAGAGGCACAACAGACCTTGAGTCCCAGAGAGACGCACAACAGGCCTTGAGTCCCAGAGAGACGCACAACAGGCCTTGAGTCCCAGAGAGACGCACAACAGGCCTTGAGTCCCAGAGAGACGCACTACAGGCCTTGAGTCCCATAGAGAGGCACATCAGGCCTTGAGTCCCAGAGAGAGGCACAACAGGCCTTGAGTCCCAGAGAGAGGCACAACAGGCCTTGAGTCCCAGAGAGAGGCACAACAGGCCATGAGTCCCAGAGAGAGACACAACTGGCCTTGAGACCCATAGAGAGGCACAACTGGCCTTGAGTCCAATCGAGAGGCACAACAGGCCTTGAGTCCCAGAGAGAGGCACAGCTGGCCTTGAGTCCCAAAGAGAAAGGCACAACTGGCTCAGCATCTTCTGGGTTAGGGGAGAGTTTGGCAAAGGGGGGCTTTAGTTGGCTCATCGCGACTCCTTGTGGCAGGCGGGTCGTCGGGTCGTCGAGGGTCGTCGATGTTTCCTCCGACACATTGGTGCCTGCAGATTTTGAGGTTTTCAGCGAGTCATGTTTCGACTTCTCCCAGGCCCGTTGGGGAGTTGCAGCGACGAGACAAGATGGGAGAAAAAAAAAGTAGCTCAACGTAAATAATATTGTGGCAAACTGGCTCAAAGTAAGATCCTACATCTGTAGCTACGTCATGGTGATTCATATAACTAGCTACGTCATGGTGATTCATATAACTAGCTACGTCATGGTGATTCATATAACTAGCTACGTCATGGTGATTCATATAACTAGCTACGTCATGGTGATTCATATAACTAGCTACGTCATGGTGATTCATATATCTAGCTACGTCATGATGATTCATATAACTAGCTACGTCATGGTGATTCATATGACTAGCTACGTCATGGTGATTCATATATCTAGCTACGTCATGGTGATTCATATAACTAGCTACGTCATGGTGATTCATATAACTAGCTACGTCATGGTGATTCATATAACTAGCTACGTCATGGTGATTCATATAACTAGCTACGTCATGGTGATTCATATAACTAGCTACGTCATGGTGATTCATATATCTAGCTACGTCATGATGATTCATATAACTAGCTACGTCATGGTGATTCATATGACTAGCTACGTCATGGTGATTCATATATCTAGCTACGTCATGGTGATTCATATAACTAGCTACGTCATGGTGATTCATATAACTAGCTACGTCATGGTGATTCATATAACTAGCTACGTCATGGTGATTCATATAACTAGCTACGTCATGGTGATTCATATATCTAGCTACGTCATGGTGATTCATATAACTAGCTACGTCATGGTGATTCATACATCTAGCTACGTCATGGTGATTCATATAACTAGCTACGTCATGGTGATTCATATAACTAGCTACGTCATGGTGATTCATATAACTAGCTACGTCATGGTGATTCATATATCTAGCTACGTCATGGTGATTCATATAACTAGCTACGTCATGGTGATTCATATAACTAGCTACGTCATGGTGATTCATATAACTAGCTACGACATGGTGATTCATATATCTAGCTACGTCATGGTGATTCATATATCTAGCTACGTCATGGTGATTCATACAACTAGCTACGTCATGGTGATTCATATAACTAGCTACGTCATGGTGATTCATATAACTAGCTACGTCATGATGATTCATATAACTAGCTACGTCATGGTGATTCATATAACTAGCTACGTCATGGTGATTCATATAACTAGCTACGTCATGATGATTCATATAACTAGCTACGTCATGGTGATTCATATAACTAGCTACGTCATGGTGATGCATATAACTCGCTACGTCATGGTGATTCATACAACTGGCTACGTCATGGTGATTCATATAACTAGCTATGTCATGGTGATTCATATAACTAGCTACGTCATGGTGATTCATACAACTCGCTACGTCATGATGATTCATATAACTAGCTACCTCATGGTGATTCATATAACTAGCTACGTCATGGTGATTCATATAACTAGCTACGTCATGGTGATTCATATAACTGGCTACGTCATGGTGATTCATATAACTAGCTACGTCATGGTGATTCATACAACTCGCTACGTCATGGTGATTCATATAACTAGATACGTCATGATGATTCATATAACTAGCTACATCATGGTGATTCACATAACTAGCTACGTCATGGTGATTCATATAACTAGCTACGTCATGGTGATTCATATATCTAGCTACGTCATGGTGATTCATATAACTAGCTACGTCATGGTGATTCATATAACGTCGCTACGTCATGGTGATTCATACAACTCGCTACGTCATGGTGATTCATATAACTCGCTACGTCATGGTGATTCATATAACTAGCTACGTCATGGTGAATTATATAACTAGCTACGTCATGGTGATTCATATAACGTCGCTACGTCATGGTGATTCATACAACTCGCTACGTCATGGTGATTCATATAACTAGCTACGTCATGGTGATTCATATAACTCGCTACGTCATGGTGATTCATATATCTAGCTACGTCATGATGATTCATATAACTAGCTACGTCATGGTGATTCATATGACTAGCTACGTCATGGTGATTCATATATCTAGCTACGTCATGGTGATTCATATAACTAGCTACGTCATGGTGATTCATATAACTAGCTACGTCATGGTGATTCATATAACTCGCTACGTCATGGTGATTCATATAACTAGCTACGTCATGGTGAATTATATAACTAGCTACGTTGTGGTGATTCATACAACTCGCTACGTCATGGTGATTCATACAACTAGCTACGTCATGGTGATTCATATAACTAGCTACGTCATGGTGATTTATACAACTCGCTACGTCATGGTGATTCATATAACTCGCTACGTCATGGTGATTCATATAACTAGCTACGTCATGATGATTCATATAACTAGCTACGTCATGGTGATTCATATAACTAGCTACGTCATGGTGATTCATATAACTAGCTACGTCATGGTGATTCATACAACTAGCTACGTCATGGTGATTCATATAACTAGCTACGTCATGATGATTCATATAACTAGCTACGTCATGGTGATTCATATAACTAGCTACGTCATGGTGATTCATATAACTAGCTATGTCATGGTGATTCATATAACTAGCTACATCATGGTGATTCATACAACTAGCTACGTCATGATGATTCATATAACTAGCTACGTCATGGTGATTCATATAACTAGCTACGTCATGGTGATTCATATAACTAGCTACGTCATGGTGATGCATATAACTCGCTACGTCATGGTGATTCATACAACTGGCTACGTCATGGTGATTCATATAACTAGCTATGTCATGGTGATTCATATAACTAGCTACGTCATGGTGATTCATACAACTCGCTACGTCATGATGATTCATATAACTAGCTACGTCATGGTGATTCATATAACTAGCTACGTCATGGTGATTCATATAACTAGCTACGTCATGGTGATTCATATAACTAGCTACGTCATGGTGATTCATATAACTAGCTACGTCATGGTGATTCATATAACTAGCTACGTCATGGTGATTCATATAACTAGCTACCTCATGGTGATTCATATAACTAGCTACGTCATGGTGATTCATATAACTAGCTACGTCATGGTGATTCATATAACTGGCTACGTCATGGTGATTCATATAACTAGCTACGTCATGGTGATTCATACAACTCGCTACGTCATGGTGATTCATATAACTAGATACGTCATGATGATTCATATAACTAGCTACATCATGGTGATTCACATAACTAGCTACGTCATGGTGATTCATATAACTAGCTACGTCATGGTGATTCATATATCTAGCTACGTCATGGTGATTCATATAACTAGCTACGTCATGGTGATTCATATAACGTCGCTACGTCATGGTGATTCATACAACTCGCTACGTCATGGTGATTCATATAACTCGCTACGTCATGGTGATTCATATAACTCGCTACGTCATGGTGATTCATATATCTAGCTACGTCCTGATGATTCATATAACTAGCTACGTCATGGTGATTCATATGACTAGCTACGTCATGGTGATTCATATATCTAGCTACGTCATGGTGATTCATATAACTAGCTACGTCATGGTGATTCATATAACTAGCTACGTCATGGTGATTCATATAACTCGCTACGTCATGGTGATTCATATAACTAGCTACGTCATGGTGAATTATATAACTAGCTACGTCATGGTGATTCATATAACGTCGCTACGTCATGGTGATTCATACAACTCGCTACGTCATGGTGATTCATATAACTCGCTACGTCATGGTGATTCATATATCTAGCTACGTCATGATGATTCATATAACTAGCTACGTCATGGTGATTCATATGACTAGCTACGTCATGGTGATTCATATATCTAGCTACGTCATGGTGATTCATATAACTAGCTACGTCATGGTGATTCATATAACTAGCTACGTCATGGTGATTCATATAACTCGCTACGTCATGGTGATTCATATAACTAGCTACGTCATGGTGAATTATATAACTAGCTACGTTGTGGTGATTCATACAACTCGCTACGTCATGGTGATTCATACAACTAGCTACGTCATGGTGATTCATATAACTAGCTACGTCATGGTGATTTATACAACTCGCTACGTCATGGTGATTCATATAACTCGCTACGTCATGGTGATTCATATAACTAGCTACGTCATGATGATTCATATAACTAGCTACGTCATGGTGATTCATATAACTAGCTACGTCATGGTGATTCATATAACTAGCTACGTCATGGTGATTCATACAACTAGCTACGTCATGGTGATTCATATAACTAGCTACGTCATGATGATTCATATAACTAGCTACGTCATGGTGATTCATATAACTAGCTACGTCATGGTGATTCATATAACTAGCTATGTCATGGTGATTCATATAACTAGCTACATCATGGTGATTCATACAACTAGCTACGTCATGATGATTCATATAACTAGCTACGTCATGGTGATTCATATAACTAGCTACGTCATGGTGATTCATATAACTAGCTACGTCATGGTGATTCATATAACTAGCTACGTCATGGTGATTCATATAACTAGCTACGTCATGGTGATTCATATAACTAGCTACGTCATGGTGATTCATATAACTAGCTACGTCATGGTGATTCATATAACTAGCTACGTCATGGTGATTCATATAACTAGCTACGTCATGGTGATACATACAACTAGCTACGTCATGGTGATTCATATAACTAGCTATGTCATGGTGATTCATATAACTAGCTACGTCATGGTGATTCATATAACTAGCTACGTCATGGTGATTCATATAACTAGCTACGTCATGGTGATTCATATAACTAGCTACGTCATGGTGATTCATATAACTAGCTACGTCATGGTGATTCATACAACTCGCTACGTCATGGTGATTCATACAACTAGCTACGTCATGGTGATTCATATAACTAGCTACATCATGATGATTCATACAACTAGCTACGTCATGGTGATTCATATAACTAGCTACATCATGATGATTCATACAACTAGCTACGTCATGGTGGTTCATATAACTAGCTACGTCATGGTGATTCATATAACTAGCTATGTCATGATGATTCATACAACTAGCTACGTCATGGTGATTCATACAACTAGCTACGTCATGGTGGTTCATATAACTAGCTACGTCATGGTGATTCATATAACTAGCTACGTCATGGTGATTCATATAACTAGCTACGTCATGGTGATTCATATAACTAGCTATGTCATGATGATTCATACAACTAGCTACGTCATGGTGATTCATACAACTAGCTACGTCATGGTGGTTCATATAACTAGCTATGTCATGATGATTCATACAACTAGCTACGTCATGGTGATTCATACAACTAGCTACGTCATGGTGGTTCATATAACTAGCTACGTCATGGTGATTCATATAACTAGCTACGTCATGGTGATTCATATAACTAGCTACGTCATGGTGGTTCATATAACTAGCTACGTCATGGTGATTCATATAACTAGCTATGTCATGATGATTCATACAACTAGCTACGTCATGGTGATTCATACAACTAGCTACGTCATGGTGGTTCATATAACTAGCTACGTCATGGTGATTCATATAACTAGCTACGTCATGGTGATTCATACAACTCGCTACGTCATGATGATTCATATAACTAGCTACCTCATGGTGATTCATATAACTAGCTACGTCATGGTGATTCATATAACTAGCTACGTCATGGTGATTCATATAACTGGCTACGTCATGGTGATTCATATAACTAGCTACGTCATGGTGATTCATACAACTCGCTACGTCATGGTGATTCATATAACTAGATACGTCATGATGATTCATATAACTAGCTACATCATGGTGATTCACATAACTAGCTACGTCATGGTGATTCATATAACTAGCTACGTCATGGTGATTCATATATCTAGCTACGTCATGGTGATTCATATAACTAGCTACGTCATGGTGATTCATATAACGTCGCTACGTCATGGTGATTCATACAACTCGCTACGTCATGGTGATTCATATAACTCGCTACGTCATGGTGATTCATATAACTCGCTACGTCATGGTGATTCATATATCTAGCTACGTCCTGATGATTCATATAACTAGCTACGTCATGGTGATTCATATGACTAGCTACGTCATGCTGATTCATATATCTAGCTACGTCATGGTGATTCATATAACTAGCTACGTCATGGTGATTCATATAACTAGCTACGTCATGGTGATTCATATAACTCGCTACGTCATGGTGATTCATATAACTAGCTACGTCATGGTGAATTATATAACTAGCTACGTCATGGTGATTCATATAACGTCGCTACGTCATGGTGATTCATACAACTCGCTACGTCATGGTGATTCATATAACTCGCTACGTCATGGTGATTCATATATCTAGCTACGTCATGATGATTCATATAACTAGCTACGTCATGGTGATTCATATGACTAGCTACGTCATGGTGATTCATATATCTAGCTACGTCATGGTGATTCATATAACTAGCTACGTCATGGTGATTCATATAACTAGCTACGTCATGGTGATTCATATAACTCGCTACGTCATGGTGATTCATATAACTAGCTACGTCATGGTGAATTATATAACTAGCTACGTTGTGGTGATTCATACAACTCGCTACGTCATGGTGATTCATACAACTAGCTACGTCATGGTGATTCATATAACTAGCTACGTCATGGTGATTTATACAACTCGCTACGTCATGGTGATTCATATAACTCGCTACGTCATGGTGATTCATATAACTAGCTACGTCATGATGATTCATATAACTAGCTACGTCATGGTGATTCATATAACTAGCTACGTCATGGTGATTCATATAACTAGCTACGTCATGGTGATTCATACAACTAGCTACGTCATGGTGATTCATATAACTAGCTACGTCATGATGATTCATATAACTAGCTACGTCATGGTGATTCATATAACTAGCTACGTCATGGTGATTCATATAACTAGCTATGTCATGGTGATTCATATAACTAGCTACATCATGGTGATTCATACAACTAGCTACGTCATGATGATTCATATAACTAGCTACGTCATGGTGATTCATATAACTAGCTACGTCATGGTGATTCATATAACTAGCTACGTCATGGTGATTCATATAACTAGCTACGTCATGGTGATTCATATAACTAGCTACGTCATGGTGATTCATATAACTAGCTACGTCATGGTGATTCATATAACTAGCTACGTCATGGTGATTCATATAACTAGCTACGTCATGGTGATTCATATAACTAGCTACGTCATGGTGATACATACAACTAGCTACGTCATGGTGATTCATATAACTAGCTATGTCATGGTGATTCATATAACTAGCTACGTCATGGTGATTCATATAACTAGCTACGTCATGGTGATTCATATAACTAGCTACGTCATGGTGATTCATATAACTAGCTACGTCATGGTGATTCATATAACTAGCTACGTCATGGTGATTCATACAACTCGCTACGTCATGGTGATTCATACAACTAGCTACGTCATGGTGATTCATATAACTAGCTACATCATGATGATTCATACAACTAGCTACGTCATGGTGATTCATATAACTAGCTACATCATGATGATTCATACAACTAGCTACGTCATGGTGGTTCATATAACTAGCTACGTCATGGTGATTCATATAACTAGCTATGTCATGATGATTCATACAACTAGCTACGTCATGGTGATTCATACAACTAGCTACGTCATGGTGGTTCATATAACTAGCTACGTCATGGTGATTCATATAACTAGCTACGTCATGGTGATTCATATAACTAGCTACGTCATGGTGATTCATATAACTAGCTATGTCATGATGATTCATACAACTAGCTACGTCATGGTGATTCATACAACTAGCTACGTCATGGTGGTTCATATAACTAGCTATGTCATGATGATTCATACAACTAGCTACGTCATGGTGATTCATACAACTAGCTACGTCATGGTGGTTCATATAACTAGCTACGTCATGGTGATTCATATAACTAGCTACGTCATGGTGATTCATATAACTAGCTACGTCATGGTGGTTCATATAACTAGCTACGTCATGGTGATTCATATAACTAGCTATGTCATGATGATTCATACAACTAGCTACGTCATGGTGATTCATACAACTAGCTACGTCATGGTGGTTCATATAACTAGCTACGTCATGGTGATTCATATAACTAGCTACGTCATGGTGATTCATATAACTAGCTACGTCATGGTGATTCATACAACTAGCTACGTCATGGTGATTCATATAACTAGCTACGTCATGGTGATTCATATAACTAGCTACGTCATGGTGATACATATAACTAGCTACGTCATGGTGATTCATATAACTAGCTACGTCATGGTGATTCATATAACTAGCTACGTCATGGTGATACATATAACTAGCTATGTCATGACCCTTCTGCCTTATGTTTATTCTATAGCCCAGCCCAGCAGCTGTTGAGTAGAGAATTTGATAAGGAAGAGATTTACTGTGAGACACTAGAGGGGCGGAGGAGAGGTAGAGGGGAGGTCGTGGAGAGGAACTGGAGAAATTGAGGAGGGATTTACAACCTCAATTTTACAGGCCAACAGATAGGTCAGCTATTTAAGGTTAATATGAGATTAGGAGAGATGGGACGGTGACATAGGAGCGAGAAAAAGAGAGACATAGGAGTGAGAAAGAGAGAAGATAGAGGAGAAAGAAGAGAGAAGGGAGAAGAGAGGAGAGAGAGAAGACATCATCTAGAAAGAGGAGAGAGGAGAGTCCTGTACACTACCGCTAATGGTAATGGATCCTGTATAAACGGATCCCACAGAGTGAAGCTGTCCATTAGGATGCTAACATAACAACCACTCCCGTTACACTGACTGTTAGATGGAGCACAATTAGAGCCAGGAGGTTTTCCTGATCAAGTAACTGATCTGGCAAGCAACGTGACAGGAGAGAAAGAGAGAGAAAGAGAGAGAAAGAGAGAGAAAGAGAGAGAAAGAGAAAGAGAGAAAGAGAGAATAGGAGAGAGAGAAAGAGAGCCGAAAGCTAGAGAAAGTGAGAGAAAGAGTTAGATAGAGAGAGAAAGAGAGAATAGGAGAGAGAAAGAGAGAGTGACAGTGTCATTCTAACAGTCTGGTTTATGGAACCATACGTCAGCAAAACAACATGTCAGACATGCCACAGATAAAATAGATTGTGTGTGTGTGTGTGTGTGTGTGTGTGTGTGTGTGTGTGTGTGTGTGTGTGTGTGTGTGTGTGTGTGTGTGTGTGTGTGTGTGTGTGTGTGTGTGTGTGTGTGTGTGTGTGTGTGTGTGTGTGTGTGTGTGTGTGTGTGTGGAATGTAGACTAGTCGTCAAGGTATGCAGCCGTCACCAGGGAAAGGTGTTGTCAGGGTAACCATCAGTGGGGCATTGCCTCAGGACAGGATTAGGAATTATACCTCTCCTTCTGTGTGTGTGGGTGTGGCTCTTGTCTAGGCCTGAGATAACCTACCCAACACTTCCACCTAGTGGTTAACTGAGGTCACAAACTGAACTGATTGTACAGGTCAGTGTTCCTGGCTGAAACAGTGTTCTGAGGACATATCTGTAAGACAATTTCTGAGTTATACAGTCTTGCCATCACACACACACACACACACACACACACACACAAACACACACACCACATTCCATATACCTGGCCCCCAAATTAGGTGTGTGTGTGTGTGTGTGTGTGTGTGTGTGTGTGTGTGTGTGTGTCATAGACATTAAAACCAGTAGATGGTGATGACGTCATCCACATCTTCCTTATGGAAAACTCGCGATAGCGCATGAAGCCAGATGTATTTGAATTTGAATCGAGCCAAATTGCTCAATGGGGCTGAATGGAACCACAAAAGAAGAAGAAAGACCAACCAGAATTTTTTTTGAGAGTGAGACCATCCTCTTAGAAAGGCAAGAGAAAGGTCATATTGAAAATTAGCTCCCTGGATGCAATTCCTATGTCTTCCACCGGGTGTCAGCAGTCTATGTTCAAGGTTTCAGGCTTGTAACTTCAAAAACAAATAAGAAATATCCGTTTTAGCAGAAGGACACAGTCTTGGAAATTATACACCTGCTAAAATCGGTTTCCTATTGAACATACTTCTTTCCCTAAGAAATGTTATAGTTTGATTACATTTTAGGGTATCTGAGGAATAAAGAGAAATACATTTTGACTTGTTGAAACCAAAGTTTATGGGTGGATTTTCAAATTCCTTTCATTGCATGTTGAACAAGTCGATTACTCAAATCGACGGCGCCAACTAAACTGACTTTTTGGGATATAAAGAAGGATTTTATCTAACAAAACAACACTACATGTTATAGCTGGGACCCTTTGGATGACAAATCAGAGGAAGATTTTCACTCATACACCAGATAACAGGAAAACAAGCCTGCACAAATACCCAGCGGGCCTAGTGCCCTTAAATAGCCTACAAACAAACACTCACTCAAAACAGGTGTACCCAATTACCCAATACACAGAAACAAACGGAAAGGGAATTGATGGCAGCTATTAGGCCGGCGACGACGACCGCCGAGCGCCGCCCGAACAGGAAGAGGCACCATCTTCGGCAAGATTCGTGACAATACTGTATTCCTTGTCAGTAAGGTTGGGGACAACATACTGTATTCAATGTCAACAAGGTTTGGGACAACATACTGTATCCAGCGTCAATAAGGTTGGGGACAACATACTGTATCCAGCGGCCATAAGGTTGGGGAAAACATACTGTATTCAATGTCAATAAGGTTGGGGACAACATACTGTATCCAGCGTCAATAAGGTTGGGGACAACATACTGTATCCAGCGTCAATAAGGTTGGGGAAAACATACTGTATTCTGTGTCAGTAAGGTTGGGGACAACATACTGTATCCAGCGTCAATAAGGTTGGGGAAAACATACTGTATTCAATGTCAATAAGGTTGGGGAAAACATACTGTATTCTGTGTTAATAATGTTTGGGACAACATACTGTATTCAATGGCAATAAGGTTGGGGACAACATACTGTATTCTGTGTTAATAATGTTTGGGACAACATCACTTTCTCTATGGCAGGTGTCTGCATGTCTTGTAGCTGAACGAAACGTGACCTATCTGAAGCATTCTGTGTCACCGGTACCCTTTGTGTCATCACACCCTGCTTCTTTATTACCTGGTGTGTGTGTGTGTGTGTGTGTGTGTGTGTGTGTGTGTGTGTGTGTGTGTGTGTGTGTGTGTGTGTGTGTGTGTGTGTGTGTGTGTGTGTGTGTTCGTCTGCACGTGTGTTAGAGTGATTGAATGGTATGGGTATACGGTGCAGTGAGAGCATTTGAACTTCATTAAACATTCAAACTCTTCTCTTTCCACTGTAACGTTTTATCTTTCCATGGTGACCCCTTCTCTTTCCACGGTGACCTCTTCTCTTTCCACGGTAACCTCTTCTCTCTCCACTGTGACCTCTTCTCTTTCCACGGTGACCTCTTCTCTTTCCACGGTGACCTCTTCTCTTTCCACGGTGACCTCTTCTCTTTCCACGGTGACCTCTTCTCTTTCCACGGTGACCTCTTCTCTTTCCACGGTGACCTCTTCTCTCTCCACGGTGACCTCTTCTCTCTCCACGGTGACCTCTTCTCTTTCCACGGTGAACTCTTCTCTCTCCACTGTGACATCTTCTCTTTCCACGGTGACCTCTTCTCTTTCCACGGTGACCTCTTCTCTTTCCACGGTGACCTCTTCTCTTTCCACGGTGACCTCTTCTCTTTCCACGGTGACCTCTTCTCTTTCCACGGTGACCTCTTCTCTTTCCACGGTGACCTCTTCCCTCTCAAAGGTGGCCTCTTTTCTTTTCATTATGTCCCCTTCTCTTTCCACTGTGACCTCTTCTCTTTCCACAGTGACCTCTTCTCTTTCCACAGTGACCTCTTCTCCTTCCATTATGAACTCTTGTCTTTCCACTGTGACCTCTTTTCTTTCCACGGTGACCTGTTCTCTTTCCACGGTGACCTCTTCTCAGTCCACTGTGACCTCTTCTCAGTCCTCTTCAGTCCACTGTGACCTCTTCTCAGTCCACTGTGACCTCTTCTCTTTCCACGGTGACCTCTTCTCTTTCCACGGTGTGTGTGTGTTCGTCTGCACGTGTGTTAGAGTGATTGAATGGTATGGGTATACGGTGCAGTGAGAGCATTTGAACTTCATTAAACATTCAAACTCTTCTCTTTCCACTGTGACGTTTTATCTTTCCATGGTGACCCCTTCTCTTTCCACGGTGACCTCTTCTCTTTCCACGGTGACCTCTTCTCTCTCCACTGTGACCTCTTCTCTTACCACGGTGACCTCTTCTCTTTCCACGGTGACCTCTTCTCTTTCCACGGTGACCTCTTCTCTTTCCACGGTGACCTCTTCTCTTTCCACGGTGACCTCTTCTCTTTCCACGGTGACCTCTTCTCTCTCCACGGTGACCTCTTCTCTCTCCACGGTGACCTCTTCTCTTTCCATGGTGACCTCTTCTCTCTCCACTGTGACCTCTTCTCTTTCCACGGTGACCTCTTCTCTTTCCACGGTGACCTCTTCTCTTTCCACGGTGACCTCTTCTCTTTCCACGGTGACCTCTTCCCTCTCAAAGGTGACCTCTTTTCTTTTCATTATGTCCCCTTCTCTTTCCACTGTGACCTCTTCTCTTTCCACAGTGACCTCTTCTCTTTCCACAGTGACCTCTTCTCCTTCCATTATGAACTCTTGTCTTTCCACTGTGACCTCTTTTCTTTCCACGGTGACCTGTTCTCTTTCCACGGTGACCTCTTCTCAGTCCACTGTGACCTCTTCTCAGTCCACTGTGACCTCTTCTCTTTCCACGGTGACCTCTTCTCTTTCCACGGTGACCTCTTCTCTCTCCACGATGACCTCTTCTCTTTCCACTCTGACCTCTTCTCTTTCCGCGGTGGCCTCTTCTCTTTCCATTATGGCCCCTTCTCTTTCCACTGTGTTCTCTTTTCTTTCCACAGTGACCTGTTCTCTTTCTATGGTGATCTCTTCTCTTTCCAAGGTGACCTCTTCTCTCTCTACTGTGACCTCTTTTCTTTCCACGGTGATCTCTTCTCTCTCCACGGTGACCTCTTCTCTCTCCACGCTGACCTCTTGCATTTACAGGCGTGCACACACGTGCACATACACACCAGGCCACACAGATGTGCCTGACAGCAGCTGAGAGAGAGCTGAGTTTGAACAACTAAAAACCTGCTCTATCCAGAAACAGTGAATACCAGGGATTGAGAAAAAAAATGACCTCACCACAAAGTCACCCTGCCAGTGGGCCAGTAGGTGGGGGCTACATTGGTCAGACATTAGGTGGTTTAGAGGGGGCTACATTGGTCAGACAGTAGGTGGTTTAGAGGGGGCTACATTGGTCAGACAGTAGGTGGTTTAGAGGGGGCTACATTGGTCAGACAGTAGGTGGTTTAGAGGGGGCTACATTGGTCAGACAGTAGGTGGTTTAGAGGGGGCTACAGTGGTCAGACAGTAGGTGGTAGTCACTATGGTGGAGTTAGTTACTATGGTGGAGTTAGTCACTATGGTGGAGTTAGTCACTATGGTGGAGTTAGTTACTATGGTGGAGTTAGTCACTATGGTGGAGTTAGTCACTATGGTGGAGTTAGTCACTATGGTGGAGTTAGTCACTATGGGGGAGTTAGTCACTATGGTGGAGTTAGTCACTATGGTGGAGTTAGTCACTATGGTGGAGTTAGTCACTATGGGGGAGTTAGTCACTATGGTGGAGTTAGTCACTATGGTGGAGTTAGTCACTATGGGGGAGTTAGTCACTATGGGGGAGTTAGTCACTATGGTGGAGTTAGTCACTATGGTGGAGTTAGTCACTATGGAGGAGTTAGTCACTATGGTGGAGTTAGTCACTATGGGGGAGTTAGTCACTATGGAGGAGTTAGTCACTATGGTGGAGTTAGTCACTATGGTGGAGTTAGTCACTATGGTGGAGTTAGTCACTATGTAGGAGTTAGTCACTATGTAGGAGTTAGTCACTATGGTGGAGTTAGTCACCATGGGGGAGTTAGTCACTGTGGTGGAGTTAGTCAGTATGGTGGAGTTAGTCAGTATGGTGGAGTTAGTCACTATGGTGGAGTTAGTCACTATAGTGGAGTTAGTCAGTATGGTGGAGTTAGTCACTATTGGTGGAGTTAGTCACTATTGGTGGAGTTAGTCACTATGGAGGAGTTAGTCATTATGGAGGAGCTAGTCAGTATGTAGGAGTTAGTCACTATGGGGGAGTTAGTCACTATGGGGTAGTTAGTCACTATGGGGGAGTTAGTCACTATGGTGGAGTTAGTCACTATGGAGGAGTTAGTCACTATGGAGGAGTTAGTCATTATGGAGGAGTTAGTCACTATGGCAGAATTAATCACTATGGCAGAGTTAGTCACTATGGAGGAGTTAGTCACTATGGAGGAGTTAGTCACTATGGAGGAGTTAGTCACTATTGGAGGAGTTAGTCACCATGGAGGAGTTAGTCACTATGGGGGAGTTAGTCACTATGGAGGAGTTAGTCACTATGGAGGAGTTAGTTACTATGGAGGAGTTAGTCACTATTGTTATTAACTAATCATTAACACTATGGAGGAGTTAGTCACTATGGAGGAGTTAGTCACTATGGTGGAGTTAGTCACTATGGTGGAGTTGGTCACTATGGAGGAGAAAGTCGCTAAGGAGGAGATAGTCACTATGGTGGAGTTAGTCACTATGGAGAAGTTTGTCACTATGGTGGAGTTGGTCACTATGGTGGAGTTGGTCACTATGGTGGAGTTGGTCACTATGGTGGAGTTGGTCACTATGGTGGAGTTAGTCACTATGGAGGAGTTAGTCAATATTTAGTATATTTATAATGAATTTGGAGTGATAACTATTTGGCTCAGAGTGAAAGAGAGAGGAAGGACAGTGATAACTAGCTCTGACTGAAAAAGAGAGAGAGAGGGAGGGGACAGTATCACGAGCTCTGAGTGAAAGAGAGAGGGGGGAGGGGGACAGTGATAACTATTTGGCTCAGAGTGAAAGAGACAGGGGGATAGTGATAACTAGCTTTGAATGAAAGAGAGAGAGGGGGAGGGGGACAGTGATAACTATCTCTGAAAGAAAGAGAGAGATGGGACAGTGATATCTATCTCTGAATGAAAGAGAGAGGGAGAGGGGGACAGCGATATCTATCTCTGAATGAAAGAGAAAGAGGGGGACAGTATCACGAGCTCTGAGTGAAAGAGAAAGAGATGGGACGGTGACAACTATCTCTGAATGAAAGAGAGAGAGAGAGGGGGAGAGTGATAACTATCTCTGAGTGAAAGAGAGAGAGATGGGACAGTGATAACTATCTCTGAATGAAAGAGAGAGGGGGGGACAGTATCACGAGCTCTGAGTGAAAGAGATAGGTAGACAGTGATAACTATCTCTGAATGAAAGAGAGAGAGAAGGGACAGTGATAATTATCTCTGAATGAAAGAGAGAGAGGGGGACAGTATCACAAGCTCTGAATGAAAGAAAGAGAGGGGGAGGGGGACAGTGATAACTATCTCTGAATGAAAGAGAGAGAGGGGGAGGGGGACAGTGATAACTATCTCTGAATGAAAGAGAGAGTGGGGGAGAGGGACAGTGATAACTATCTCTGAATGAAAGAGAGAGAGAGGGGGACAGCGATAACTATCTCTGAGTGAAAGAGAGAGAGGGGGACAGTGATAACTATCTCTGAATGAAAGAGAGAGAGGGGGACAGTGATAACTATCTCTGAATGAAAGAGAGAGAGAGGGGGACAGCAATAACTATCTCTGAGTGAAAGAGAGAGAGATGGGACAGTGACAACTATCTCTGAATGAAAGAGAGAGAGATGGGACAGTGATAACTATCTCTGAATGAAAGAGAGAGAGATGGGACAGTGATAACTATCTCTGAATGAAAGAGAGAGAAATAGAGAGACAGTGATAACTATCTCTGAATGAAAGAGAGAGGTGGGGAGGGGGACAGTATCACGAGCTCTGAGTGAATGCAAGAGAGGGGACAGTGATAACTATCTCTGAATGAAAGAGAGAGGTGGGGAGGGGGACAGTATCACGAGCTCTGAATGAATGAGAGAGGGGGGACAGTGATAACTATCTCTGAATGAAAGAGAGAGGTGGGGAGGGGGACAGTATCACGAGCTGTGAATGAAAGAGAGAGAGATGGGACAGTGATAACTATCTCTGAATGAAAGAGAGAGGTGGGGAGGGGGACAGTATCACGAGCTCTGAATGAATGAGAGAGGGGGGACAGTGATAACTATCTCTGAATGAAAGAGACAGGTGGGGAGGGGGACAGTATCACGAGCTCTGAATGAATGAGAGAGGGGGGACATTGATAACTATCTCTGAATGAAAGAGAGAGGTGGGGAGGGGGACAGTATCACGAGCTGTGAATGAAAGAGAGAGAGATGAGACAGTGATAACTATCTCTGAATGAAAGAGAGAGGTGGGGAGGGGGACAGTATCACGAGCTCTGAGTGAATGCAAGAGAGGGGACAGTGATAACTATCTCTGAATGAAAGAGAGAGGTGGGGAGGGGGACAGTATCACGAGCTCTGAATGAATGAGAGAGGGGGGACAGTGATAACTATCTCTGAATGAAAGAGAGAGGTGGGGAGGGGGACAGTATCACGAGCTGTGAATGAAAGAGAGAGAGATGGGACAGTGATAACTATCTCTGAATGAAAGAGAGAGGTGGGGAGGGGGACAGTATCACGAGCTCTGAATGAATGAGAAAGGGGGGACAGTGATAACTATCTCTGAATGAAAGAGACAGGTGGGGAGGGGGACAGTATCACGAGCTCTGAATGAATGAGAGAGGGGGGACAGTGATAACTATCTCTGAATGAAAGAGAGAGGTGGGGAGGGGGACAGTATCACGAGCTCTGAATGAAAGAGAGAGAGATGGGACAGTGATAACTATCTCTGAATGAAAGAGAGAGGTGGGGAAGAGGACAGTATCACGAGCTCTTAGTGAATGAGAGAGGGGGGACAGTGATAACTATCTCTGAATGAAAGAGAGAGGTGGGGAGGGGGACAGTATCACGAGCTCTGAGTGAATGAGAGAGAGCGGACAGTGATAACTATCTCTGAATGAAAGAGAGAGGTGGGGAGGGGGACAGTATCACGAGCTCTGAGTGAATGAGAGAGGGGGGACAGTGATAACTATCTCTGAGTGAATGAGAGAGGTGGGGAGGGGGACAGTATCACGAGCTCTGAGTGAATGAGAGAGGGGGGACAGTGATAACTATCTCTGAATGAAAGAGAGAGGTGGGGAGGGGGACAGTATCACGAGCTCTGAGTGAATGCAAGAGAGGGGACAGTGATAACTATCTCTGAATGAAAGAGAGAGGTGGGGAGGGGGACAGTATCACGAGCTCTGAATGAATGAGAGAGGGGGGACAGTGATAACTATCTCTGAATGAAAGAGAGAGGTGGGGAGGGGGACAGTATCACGAGCTGTGAATGAAAGAGAGAGAGATGGGACAGTGATAACTATCTCTGAATGAAAGAGAGAGGTGGGGAGGGGGACAGTATCACAAGCTCTGAATGAATGAGAGAGGGGGGACAGTGATAACTATCTCTGAATGAAAGAGACAGGTGGGGAGGGGGACAGTATCACGAGCTCTGAATGAATGAGAGAGGGGGGACAGTGATAACTATCTCTGAATGAAAGAGAGAGGTGGGGAGGGGGACAGTATCACGAGCTCTGAATGAAAGAGAGAGAGATGGGACAGTGATAACTATCTCTGAATGAAAGAGAGAGGTGGGGAAGAGGACAGTATCATGAGCTCTTAGTAAATGAGAGAGGGGGGACAGTGATAACTATCTCTGAATGAAAGAGAGAGGTGGGGAGGGGGACAGTATCACGAGCTCTGAGTGAATGAGAGAGAGGGGACAGTGATAACTATCTCTGAATGAAAGAGAGAGGTGGGGAGGGGGACAGTATCACGAGCTCTGAGTGAATGAGAGAGGGGGGACAGTGATAACTATCTCTGAGTGAATGAGAGAGGTGGGGAGGGGGACAGTATCACGAGCTCTGAGTGAATGAGAGAGGGGGGACAGTGATAACTATCTCTGAATGAAAGAGAGAGGTGGGGAGGGGGACAGTATCACGAGCTCTGAATGAAAGAGAGAGAGATGGGACAGTGATAACTATCTCTGAATGAAAGAGAGAGGTGGGGAAGGGGACAGTATCACGAGCTCTGAGTGAATGAGAGAGGGGGGACAGTGATAACTATTTCTGAATGAAAGAGAGAGGTGGGGAGCGGGACAGTATCACGAGCTCTGAGTGAATGAGAGAGGGGGGACAGTGATAACTATCTCTGAATGAAAGAGAGAGGTGGGGAGGGGGACAGTATCACGAGCTCTGAATGAAAGAGAGAGAGATGGGACAGTGATAACTATCTCTGAATGAAAGAGAGAGGTGGGGAAGGGGACAGTATCACGAGCTCTGAGTGAATGAGAGAGGGGGGACAGTGATAACTATTTCTGAATGAAAGAGAGAGGTGGGGAGGGGGACAGTATCACGAGCTCTGAGTGAATGAGAGAGAGGGGACAGTGATAACTATCTCTGAATGAAAGAGAGAGGTGGGGAGGGGGACAGTATCACGAGCTCTGAGTGAATGAGAGAGAGGGGACAGTGATAACTATCTCTGAATGAAAGAGAGAGGTGGGGAGGGGGACAGTATCACGAGCTCTGAGTGAATGAGAGAGAGGGGACAGTGATAACTATCGCTGAATGAAAGAGAGAGGTGGGGAGGGGGACAGTATCACGAGCTCTGAGTGAATGAGAGAGTGGGGACAGTGATAACTATCTCTGAGTGAATGAGAGAGGGGGGACAGTGATAACTATCTCTGAGTGAATGAGAGAGGGGGGACAGTGATAACTATCTCTGATCGAATGAGAGAGGGGGGACAGTGATAACTATCTCTGAGTGAATGAGAGAGGGGGGACAGTGATAACTATCTCTGAGTGAATGAGAGAGAGGGGACAGTGATAACTATCTCTGAGTGGATGAGAGAGAGGGGACAGTGATAACTATCTCTGAGTGAATGAGAGAGGGGGGACAGTGATAACTATCTCTGAGTGAATGAGAGAGGGGGGACAGTGATAACTATCTCTGAGTGAATGAGAGAGGGGGGCAGTGATAACTATCTCTGAGTGGATGAGAGAGAGGGGACAGTGATAACTATCTCTGAGTGAATGAGAGAGAGGGGACAGTGATAACTATCTCTGAGTGAATGAGAGAGGGGGGACAGTGATAACTATCTCTGAGTGGATGAGAGAGGGGGGACAGTGATAACTATCTCTGAGTGGATGAGAGAGGTGGGGAGGGGGACAGCGATAACTATCTCTGAGTGGATGAGAGAGAGGGGACAGTGATAACTATCTCTGAGTGGATGAGAGAGAGGGGACAGTGATAACTATCTCTGAGTGAATGAGAGAGGGGGGACAGTGATAACTATCTCTGAGTGAATGAGAGAGGGGGGACAGTGATAACTATCTCTGAGTGAATGAGAGAGGGGGGACAGTGATAACTATCTCTGATTGGATGAGAGAGGTGGGGAGGGGGACAGTATCACGAGCTCTGAGTGAATGAGAGAGGGGGGACAGTGATAACTATCTCTGAGTGAATGAGAGAGGGGGGACAGTGATAACTATCTCTGAGTGAATGAGAGAGGGGGGACAGTGATAACTATCTCTGAGTGAATGAGAGAGGGGGACAGTGATAACTATCTCTGAGTGAATGAGAGAGGGGGGACAGTGATAACTATCTCTGAGTGGATGAGAGAGGGGGGACAGTGATAACTCTCTCTGAGTGGATGAGAGAGGTGGGGAGGGGGACAGCGATAACTATCTCTGAGTGGATGAGAGAGAGGGGACAGTGATAACTATCTCTGAGTGAATGAGAGAGGGGGGACAGTGATTACTATCTCTGAGTGGATGAGAGAGGGGGGACAGTGATAACTATCTCTGAGTGAATGAGAGAGGTGGGACAGTGATAACTATCTCTGAGTGAATGAGAGAGAGGGGACAGTGATAACTATCTCTGAATGAAAGAGAGAGGTGGGGAGGGGGACAGTATCACAAGCTCTGAGTGAATGAGAGAGGGGGGACAGTGATAACTATCTCTGAGTGAATGAGAGAGGTGGGGAGGGGGACAGTATCACGAGCTCTGAGTGAATGAGAGAGGGGGGACAGTGATAACTATCTCTGAATGAAAGAGAGAGGTGGGGAGGGGGACAGTATCACAAGCTCTGAATGAAAGAGAGAGAGATGGGACAGTGATAACTATCTCTGAATGAAAGAGAGAGGTGGGGAAGGGGACAGTATCACAAGCTCTGAGTGAATGAGAGAGGGGGGACAGTGATAACTATTTCTGAATGAAAGAGAGAGGTGGGGAGGGCGACAGTATCACGAGCTCTGAGTGAATGAGAGAGAGGGGACAGTGATAACTATCTCTGAATGAAAGAGAGAGGTGGGGAGGGGGACAGTATCACGAGCTCTGAGTGAATGAGAGAGAGGGGACAGTGATAACTATCTCTGAATGAAAGAGAGAGGTGGGGAGGGGGACAGTATCACGAGCTCTGAGTGAATGAGAGAGAGGGGACAGTGATAACTATCTCTGAATGAAAGAGAGAGGTGGGGAGGGGGACAGTATCACGAGCTCTGAGTGAATGAGAGAGTGGGGACAGTGATAACTATCTCTGAGTGAATGAGAGAGGGGGGACAGTGATAACTATCTCTGAGTGAATGAGAGAGGGGGGACAGTGATAACTATCTCTGATCGAATGAGAGAGGGGGGACAGTGATAACTATCTCTGAGTGAATGAGAGAGGGGGGACAGTGATAACTATCTCTGAGTGAATGAGAGAGAGGGGACAGTGATAACTATCTCTGAGTGAATGAGAGAGGGGGGACAGTGATAACTATCTCTGAGTGAATGAGAGAGGGGGGACAGTGATAACTATCTCTGAGTGAATGAGAGAGGGGGGCAGTGATAACTATCTCTGAGTGGATGAGAGAGAGGGGACAGTGATAACTATCTCTGAGTGAATGAGAGAGAGGGGACAGTGATAACTATCTCTGAGTGAATGAGAGAGGGGGGACAGTGATAACTATCTCTGAGTGGATGAGAGAGGGGGGACAGTGATAACTATCTCTGAGTGGATGAGAGAGGTGGGGAGGGGGACAGCGATAACTATCTCTGAGTGGATGAGAGAGAGGGGACAGTGATAACTATCTCTGAGTGGATGAGAGAGAGGGGACAGTGATAACTATCTCTGAGTGAATGAGAGAGGGGGGACAGTGATAACTATCTCTGAGTGAATGAGAGAGGGGGGACAGTGATAACTATCTCTGAGTGAATGAGAGAGGGGGGACAGTGATAACTATCTCTGATTGGATGAGAGAGGTGGGGAGGGGGACAGTATCACGAGCTCTGAGTGAATGAGAGAGGGGGGACAGTGATAACTATCTCTGAGTGAATGAGAGAGGGGGGACAGTGATAACTATCTCTGAGTGAATGAGAGAGGGGGGACAGTGATAACTATCTCTGAGTGAATGAGAGAGGGGGACAGTGATAACTATCTCTGAGTGAATGAGAGAGGGGGGACAGTGATAACTATCTCTGAGTGGATGAGAGAGGGGGGACAGTGATAACTATCTCTGAGTGAATGAGAGAGGGGGACAGTGATAACTATCTCTGAGTGAATGAGAGAGGGGGGACAGTGATAACTATCTCTGAGTGAATGAGAGAGGGGGGACAGTGATAACTATCTCTGATTGGATGAGAGAGGTGGGGAGGGGGACAGTATCACGAGCTCTGAGTGAATGAGAGAGGGGGGACAGTGATAACTATCTCTGAGTGAATGAGAGAGGGGGGACAGTGATAACTATCTCTGAGTGAATGAGAGAGGGGGGACAGTGATAACTATCTCTGAGTGAATGAGAGAGGGGGACAGTGATAACTATCTCTGAGTGAATGAGAGAGGGGGGACAGTGATAACTATCTCTGAGTGGATGAGAGAGGGGGGACAGTGATAACTCTCTCTGAGTGGATGAGAGAGGTGGGGAGGGGGACAGCGATAACTATCTCTGAGTGGATGAGAGAGAGGGGACAGTGATAACTATCTCTGAGTGAATGAGAGAGGGGGGACAGTGATTACTATCTCTGAGTGGATGAGAGAGGGGGGACAGTGATAACTATCTCTGAGTGAATGAGAGAGGTGGGACAGTGATAACTATCTCTGAGTGAATGAGAGAGAGGGGACAGTGATAACTATCTCTGAATGAAAGAGAGAGGTGGGGAGGGGGACAGTATCACAAGCTCTGAGTGAATGAGAGAGGGGGGACAGTGATAACTATCTCTGAGTGAATGAGAGAGGTGGGGAGGGGGACAGTATCACGAGCTCTGAGTGAATGAGAGAGGGGGGACAGTGATAACTATCTCTGAATGAAAGAGAGAGGTGGGGAGGGGGACAGTATCACAAGCTCTGAATGAAAGAGAGAGAGATGGGACAGTGATAACTATCTCTGAATGAAAGAGAGAGGTGGGGAAGGGGACAGTATCACAAGCTCTGAGTGAATGAGAGAGGGGGGACAGTGATAACTATTTCTGAATGAAAGAGAGAGGTGGGGAGGGCGACAGTATCACGAGCTCTGAGTGAATGAGAGAGAGGGGACAGTGATAACTATCTCTGAATGAAAGAGAGAGGTGGGGAGGGGGACAGTATCACGAGCTCTGAGTGAATGAGAGAGGGGGGACAGTGATAACTATCTCTGAATGAAAGAGAGAGGTGGGGAGGGGGACAGTATCACAAGCTCTGAATGAAAGAGAGAGAGATGGGACAGTGATAACTATCTCTGAATGAAAGAGAGAGGTGGGGAAGGGGACAGTATCACAAGCTCTGAGTGAATGAGAGAGGGGGGACAGTGATAACTATTTCTGAATGAAAGAGAGAGGTGGGGAGGGCGACAGTATCACGAGCTCTGAGTGAATGAGAGAGAGGGGACAGTGATAACTATCTCTGAATGAAAGAGAGAGGTGGGGAGGGGGACAGTATCACGAGCTCTGAGTGAATGAGAGAGAGGGGACAGTGATAACTATCTCTGAATGAAAGAGAGAGGTGGGGAGGGGGACAGTATCACGAGCTCTGAGTGAATGAGAGAGAGGGGACAGTGATAACTATCTCTGAATGAAAGAGAGAGGTGGGGAGGGGGACAGTATCACGAGCTCTGAGTGAATGAGAGAGTGGGGACAGTGATAACTATCTCTGAGTGAATGAGAGAGGGGGGACAGTGATAACTATCTCTGAGTGAATGAGAGAGGGGGGACAGTGATAACTATCTCTGATCGAATGAGAGAGGGGGGACAGTGATAACTATCTCTGAGTGAATGAGAGAGGGGGGACAGTGATAACTATCTCTGAGTGAATGAGAGAGAGGGGACAGTGATAACTATCTCTGAGTGAATGAGAGAGGGGGGACAGTGATAACTATCTCTGAGTGAATGAGAGAGGGGGGACAGTGATAACTATCTCTGAGTGAATGAGAGAGGGGGGCAGTGATAACTATCTCTGAGTGGATGAGAGAGAGGGGACAGTGATAACTATCTCTGAGTGAATGAGAGAGAGGGGACAGTGATAACTATCTCTGAGTGAATGAGAGAGGGGGGACAGTGATAACTATCTCTGAGTGGATGAGAGAGGGGGGACAGTGATAACTATCTCTGAGTGGATGAGAGAGGTGGGGAGGGGGACAGCGATAACTATCTCTGAGTGGATGAGAGAGAGGGGACAGTGATAACTATCTCTGAGTGGATGAGAGAGAGGGGACAGTGATAACTATCTCTGAGTGAATGAGAGAGGGGGGACAGTGATAACTATCTCTGAGTGAATGAGAGAGGGGGGACAGTGATAACTATCTCTGAGTGAATGAGAGAGGGGGGACAGTGATAACTATCTCTGATTGGATGAGAGAGGTGGGGAGGGGGACAGTATCACGAGCTCTGAGTGAATGAGAGAGGGGGGACAGTGATAACTATCTCTGAGTGAATGAGAGAGGGGGGACAGTGATAACTATCTCTGAGTGAATGAGAGAGGGGGGACAGTGATAACTATCTCTGAGTGAATGAGAGAGGGGGACAGTGATAACTATCTCTGAGTGAATGAGAGAGGGGGGACAGTGATAACTATCTCTGAGTGGATGAGAGAGGGGGGACAGTGATAACTATCTCTGAGTGAATGAGAGAGGGGGACAGTGATAACTATCTCTGAGTGAATGAGAGAGGGGGGACAGTGATAACTATCTCTGAGTGAATGAGAGAGGGGGGACAGTGATAACTATCTCTGATTGGATGAGAGAGGTGGGGAGGGGGACAGTATCACGAGCTCTGAGTGAATGAGAGGGGGGGGACAGTGATAACTATCTCTGAGTGAATGAGAGAGGGGGGACAGTGATAACTATCTCTGAGTGAATGAGAGAGGGGGGACAGTGATAACTATATCTGAGTTAATGAGAGAGGGGGACAGTGATAACTATCTCTGAGTGAATGAGAGAGGGGGGACAGTGATAACTATCTCTGAGTGGATGAGAGAGGGGGGACAGTGATAACTCTCTCTGAGTGGATGAGAGAGGTGGGGAGGGGGCAGCGATAACTATCTCTGAGTGGATGAGAGAGAGGGGACAGTGATAACTATCTCTGAGTGAATGAGAGAGGGGGGACAGTGATAACTATCTCTGAGTGGATGAGAGAGGGGGGACAGTGATAACTATCTCTGAGTGAATGAGAGAGGTGGGACAGTGATAACTATCTCTGAGTGAATGAGAGAGAGGGGACAGTGATAACTATCTCTGAATGAAAGAGAGAGGTGGGGAGGGGGACAGTATCACGAGCTCTGAGTGAATGAGAGAGGGGGGACAGTGATAACTATCTCTGAGTGAATGAGAGAGGTGGGGAGGGGGACAGTATCACGAGCTCTGAGTGAATGAGAGAGGGGGGACAGTGATAACTATCTCTGAATGAAAGAGAGAGGTGGGGAGGGGGACAGTATCACGAGCTCTGAATGAAAGAGAGAGAGATGGGACAGTGATAACTATCTCTGAATGAAAGAGAGAGGTGGGGAAGGGGACAGTATCACGAGCTCTGAGTGAATGAGAGAGGGGGGACAGTGATAACTATTTCTGAATGAAAGAGAGAGGTGGGGAGCGGGACAGTATCACGAGCTCTGAGTGAATGAGAGAGGGGGGACAGTGATAACTATCTCTGAATGAAAGAGAGAGGTGGGGAGGGGGACAGTATCACGAGCTCTGAATGAAAGAGAGAGAGATGGGACAGTGATAACTATCTCTGAATGAAAGAGAGAGGTGGGGAAGGGGACAGTATCACGAGCTCTGAGTGAATGAGAGAGGGGGGACAGTGATAACTATTTCTGAATGAAAGAGAGAGGTGGGGAGGGGGACAGTATCACGAGCTCTGAGTGAATGAGAGAGAGGGGACAGTGATAACTATCTCTGAATGAAAGAGAGAGGTGGGGAGGGGGACAGTATCACGAGCTCTGAGTGAATGAGAGAGAGGGGACAGTGATAACTATCTCTGAATGAAAGAGAGAGGTGGGGAGGGGGACAGTATCACGAGCTCTGAGTGAATGCAAGAGAGGGGACAGTGATAACTATCTCTGAATGAAAGAGAGAGGTGGGGAGGGGGACAGTATCACGAGCTCTGAATGAATGAGAGAGGGGGGACAGTGATAACTATCTCTGAATGAAAGAGAGAGGTGGGGAGGGGGACAGTATCACGAGCTGTGAATGAAAGAGAGAGAGATGGGACAGTGATAACTATCTCTGAATGAAAGAGAGAGGTGGGGAGGGGGA
The DNA here is from genome assembly GCF_057628025.1 of Oncorhynchus mykiss. NCBI lineage: Eukaryota > Metazoa > Chordata > Actinopteri > Salmoniformes > Salmonidae > Oncorhynchus > Oncorhynchus mykiss. The sequence continues at coordinate 6,009,712 of NC_143051.1, read as the reverse complement.
CAGTATCACGAGCTCTGAATGAATGAGAGAGGGGGGACAGTGATAACTATCTCTGAATGAAAGAGACAGGTGGGGAGGGGGACAGTATCACGAGCTCTGAATGAATGAGAGAGGGGGGACATTGATAACTATCTCTGAATGAAAGAGAGAGGTGGGGAGGGGGACAGTATCACGAGCTGTGAATGAAAGAGAGAGAGATGGGACAGTGATAACTATCTCTGAATGAAAGAGAGAGGTGGGGAGGGGGACAGTATCACGAGCTCTGAGTGAATGCAAGAGAGGGGACAGTGATAACTATCTCTGAATGAAAGAGAGAGGTGGGGAGGGGGACAGTATCACGAGCTCTGAATGAATGAGAGAGGGGGGACAGTGATAACTATCTCTGAATGAAAGAGAGAGGTGGGGAGGGGGACAGTATCACGAGCTGTGAATGAAAGAGAGAGAGATGGGACAGTGATAACTATCTCTGAATGAAAGAGAGAGGTGGGGAGGGGGACAGTATCACGAGCTCTGAATGAATGAGAAAGGGGGGACAGTGATAACTATCTCTGAATGAAAGAGACAGGTGGGGAGGGGGACAGTATCACGAGCTCTGAATGAATGAGAGAGGGGGGACAGTGATAACTATCTCTGAATGAAAGAGAGAGGTGGGGAGGGGGACAGTATCACGAGCTCTGAATGAAAGAGAGAGAGATGGGACAGTGATAACTATCTCTGAATGAAAGAGAGAGGTGGGGAAGAGGACAGTATCACGAGCTCTTAGTGAATGAGAGAGGGGGGACAGTGATAACTATCTCTGAATGAAAGAGAGAGGTGGGGAGGGGGACAGTATCACGAGCTCTGAGTGAATGAGAGAGAGGGGACAGTGATAACTATCTCTGAATGAAAGAGAGAGGTGGGGAGGGGGACAGTATCACGAGCTCTGAGTGAATGAGAGAGGGGGGACAGTGATAACTATCTCTGAGTGAATGAGAGAGGTGGGGAGGGGGACAGTATCACGAGCTCTGAGGGAATGAGAGAGGGGGGACAGTGATAACTATCTCTGAATGAAAGAGAGAGGTGGGGAGGGGGACAGTATCACGAGCTCTGAGTGAATGCAAGAGAGGGGACAGTGATAACTATCTCTGAATGAAAGAGAGAGGTGGGGAGGGGGACAGTATCACGAGCTCTGAATGAATGAGAGAGGGGGGACAGTGATAACTATCTCTGAATGAAAGAGAGAGGTGGGGAGGGGGACAGTATCACGAGCTGTGAATGAAAGAGAGAGAGATGGGACAGTGATAACTATCTCTGAATGAAAGAGAGAGGTGGGGAGGGGGACAGTATCACAAGCTCTGAATGAATGAGAGAGGGGGGACAGTGATAACTATCTCTGAATGAAAGAGACAGGTGGGGAGGGGGACAGTATCACGAGCTCTGAATGAATGAGAGAGGGGGGACAGTGATAACTATCTCTGAATGAAAGAGAGAGGTGGGGAGGGGGACAGTATCACGAGCTCTGAATGAAAGAGAGAGAGATGGGACAGTGATAACTATCTCTGAATGAAAGAGAGAGGTGGGGAAGAGGACAGTATCATGAGCTCTTAGTAAATGAGAGAGGGGGGACAGTGATAACTATCTCTGAATGAAAGAGAGAGGTGGGGAGGGGGACAGTATCACGAGCTCTGAGTGAATGAGAGAGAGGGGACAGTGATAACTATCTCTGAATGAAAGAGAGAGGTGGGGAGGGGGACAGTATCACGAGCTCTGAGTGAATGAGAGAGGGGGGACAGTGATAACTATCTCTGAGTGAATGAGAGAGGTGGGGAGGGGGACAGTATCACGAGCTCTGAGTGAATGAGAGAGGGGGGACAGTGATAACTATCTCTGAATGAAAGAGAGAGGTGGGGAGGGGGACAGTATCACGAGCTCTGAATGAAAGAGAGAGAGATGGGACAGTGATAACTATCTCTGAATGAAAGAGAGAGGTGGGGAAGGGGACAGTATCACGAGCTCTGAGTGAATGAGAGAGGGGGGACAGTGATAACTATTTCTGAATGAAAGAGAGAGGTGGGGAGCGGGACAGTATCACGAGCTCTGAGTGAATGAGAGAGGGGGGACAGTGATAACTATCTCTGAATGAAAGAGAGAGGTGGGGAGGGGGACAGTATCACGAGCTCTGAATGAAAGAGAGAGAGATGGGACAGTGATAACTATCTCTGAATGAAAGAGAGAGGTGGGGAAGGGGACAGTATCACGAGCTCTGAGTGAATGAGAGAGGGGGGACAGTGATAACTATTTCTGAATGAAAGAGAGAGGTGGGGAGGGGGACAGTATCACGAGCTCTGAGTGAATGAGAGAGAGGGGACAGTGATAACTATCTCTGAATGAAAGAGAGAGGTGGGGAGGGGGACAGTATCACGAGCTCTGAGTGAATGAGAGAGAGGGGACAGTGATAACTATCTCTGAATGAAAGAGAGAGGTGGGGAGGGGGACAGTATCACGAGCTCTGAGTGAATGAGAGAGAGGGGACAGTGATAACTATCGCTGAATGAAAGAGAGAGGTGGGGAGGGGGACAGTATCACGAGCTCTGAGTGAATGAGAGAGTGGGGACAGTGATAACTATCTCTGAGTGAATGAGAGAGGGGGGACAGTGATAACTATCTCTGAGTGAATGAGAGAGGGGGGACAGTGATAACTATCTCTGATCGAATGAGAGAGGGGGGACAGTGATAACTATCTCTGAGTGAATGAGAGAGGGGGGACAGTGATAACTATCTCTGAGTGAATGAGAGAGAGGGGACAGTGATAACTATCTCTGAGTGGATGAGAGAGAGGGGACAGTGATAACTATCTCTGAGTGAATGAGAGAGGGGGGACAGTGATAACTATCTCTGAGTGAATGAGAGAGGGGGGACAGTGATAACTATCTCTGAGTGAATGAGAGAGGGGGGCAGTGATAACTATCTCTGAGTGGATGAGAGAGAGGGGACAGTGATAACTATCTCTGAGTGAATGAGAGAGAGGGGACAGTGATAACTATCTCTGAGTGAATGAGAGAGGGGGGACAGTGATAACTATCTCTGAGTGGATGAGAGAGGGGGGACAGTGATAACTATCTCTGAGTGGATGAGAGAGGTGGGGAGGGGGACAGCGATAACTATCTCTGAGTGGATGAGAGACAGGGGACAGTGATAACTATCTCTGAGTGGATGAGAGAGAGGGGACAGTGATAACTATCTCTGAGTGAATGAGAGAGGGGGGACAGTGATAACTATCTCTGAGTGAATGAGAGAGGGGGGACAGTGATAACTATCTCTGAGTGAATGAGAGAGGGGGGACAGTGATAACTATCTCTGATTGGATGAGAGAGGTGGGGAGGGGGACAGTATCACGAGCTCTGAGTGAATGAGAGAGGGGGGACAGTGATAACTATCTCTGCGTGAATGAGAGAGGGGGGACAGTGATAACTATCTCTGAGTGAATGAGAGAGGGGGGACAGTGATAACTATCTCTGAGTGAATGAGAGAGGGGGACAGTGATAACTATCTCTGAGTGAATGAGAGAGGGGGGACAGTGATAACTATCTCTGAGTGGATGAGAGAGGGGGGACAGTGATAACTCTCTCTGAGTGGATGAGAGAGGTGGGGAGGGGGACAGCGATAACTATCTCTGAGTGGATGAGAGAGAGGGGACAGTGATAACTATCTCTGAGTGAATGAGAGAGGGGGGACAGTGATAACTATCTCTGAGTGGATGAGAGAGGGGGGACAGTGATAACTATCTCTGAGTGAATGAGAGAGGTGGGACAGTGATAACTATCTCTGAGTGAATGAGAGAGAGGGGACAGTGATAACTATCTCTGAATGAAAGAGAGAGGTGGGGAGGGGGACAGTATCACGAGCTCTGAGTGAATGAGAGAGGGGGGACAGTGATAACTATCTCTGAGTGAATGAGAGAGGTGGGGAGGGGGACAGTATCACGAGCTCTGAGTGAATGAGAGAGGGGGGACAGTGATAACTATCTCTGAATGAAAGAGAGAGGTGGGGAGGGGGACAGTATCACGAGCTCTGAATGAAAGAGAGAGAGATGGGACAGTGATAACTATCTCTGAATGAAAGAGAGAGGTGGGGAAGGGGACAGTATCACGAGCTCTGAGTGAATGAGAGAGGGGGGACAGTGATAACTATTTCTGAATGAAAGAGAGAGGTGGGGAGCGGGACAGTATCACGAGCTCTGAGTGAATGAGAGAGGGGGGACAGTGATAACTATCTCTGAATGAAAGAGAGAGGTGGGGAGGGGGACAGTATCACGAGCTCTGAATGAAAGAGAGAGAGATGGGACAGTGATAACTATCTCTGAATGAAAGAGAGAGGTGGGGAAGGGGACAGTATCACGAGCTCTGAGTGAATGAGAGAGGGGGGACAGTGATAACTATTTCTGAATGAAAGAGAGAGGTGGGGAGGGCGACAGTATCACGAGCTCTGAGTGAATGAGAGAGAGGGGACAGTGATAACTATCTCTGAATGAAAAAGAGAGGTGGGGAGGGGGACAGTATCACGAGCTCTGAGTGAATGAGAGAGAGGGGACAGTGATAACTATCTCTGAATGAAAGAGAGAGGTGGGGAGGGGGACAGTATCACGAGCTCTGAGTGAATGAGAGAGAGGGGACAGTGATAAATATCTCTGAATGAAAGAGAGAGGTGGGGAGGGGGACAGTATCACGAGCTCTGAGTGAATGAGAGAGTGGGGACAGTGATAACTATCTCTGAGTGAATGAGAGAGGGGGGACAGTGATAACTATCTCTGAGTGAATGAGAGAGGGGGGACAGTGATAACTATCTCTGATCGAATGAGAGAGGGGGGACAGTGATAACTATCTCTGAGTGAATGAGAGAGGGGGGACAGTGATAACTATCTCTGAGTGAATGAGAGAGAGGGGACAGTGATAACTATCTCTGAGTGGATGAGAGAGAGGGGACAGTGATAACTATCTCTGAGTGAATGAGAGAGGGGGGACAGTGATAACTATCTCTGAGTGAATGAGAGAGGGGGGACAGTGATAACTATCTCTGAGTGAATGAGAGAGGGGGGCAGTGATAACTATCTCTGAGTGGATGAGAGAGAGGGGACAGTGATAACTATCTCTGAGTGAATGAGAGAGAGGGGACAGTGATAACTATCTCTGAGTGAATGAGAGAGGGGGGACAGTGATAACTATCTCTGAGTGGATGAGAGAGGGGGGACAGTGATAACTATCTCTGAGTGGATGAGAGAGGTGGGGAGGGGGACAGCGATAACTATCTCTGAGTGGATGAGAGAGAGGGGACAGTGATAACTATCTCTGAGTGGATGAGAGAGAGGGGACAGTGATAACTATCTCTGAGTGAATGAGAGAGGGGGGACAGTGATAACTATCTCTGAGTGAATGAGAGAGGGGGGACAGTGATAACTATCTCTGAGTGAATGAGAGAGGGGGGACAGTGATAACTATCTCTGATTGGATGAGAGAGGTGGGGAGGGGGACAGTATCACGAGCTCTGAGTGAATGAGAGAGAGGGGACAGTGATAACTATCTCTGAATGAAAGAGAGAGGTGGGGAGGGGGACAGTATCACGAGCTCTGAGTGAATGAGAGAGTGGGGACAGTGATAACTATCTCTGAGTGAATGAGAGAGGGGGGACAGTGATAACTATCTCTGAGTGAATGAGAGAGGGGGGACAGTGATAACTATCTCTGATCGAATGAGAGAGGGGGGACAGTGATAACTATCTCTGAGTGAATGAGAGAGGGGGGACAGTGATAACTATCTCTGAGTGAATGAGAGAGAGGGGACAGTGATAACTATCTCTGAGTGGATGAGAGAGAGGGGACAGTGATAACTATCTCTGAGTGAATGAGAGAGGGGGGACAGTGATAACTATCTCTGAGTGAATGAGAGAGGGGGACAGTGATAACTATCTCTGAGTGAATGAGAGAGGGGGGACAGTGATAACTATCTCTGAGTGGATGAGAGAGGGGGGACAGTGATAACTATCTCTGAGTGAATGAGAGAGGGGGACAGTGATAACTATCTCTGAGTGAATGAGAGAGGGGGGACAGTGATAACTATCTCTGAGTGAATGAGAGAGGGGGGACAGTGATAACTATCTCTGATTGGATGAGAGAGGTGGGGAGGGGGACAGTATCACGAGCTCTGAGTGAATGAGAGAGGGGGGACAGTGATAACTATCTCTGAGTGAATGAGAGAGGGGGGACAGTGATAACTATCTCTGAGTGAATGAGAGAGGGGGGACAGTGATAACTATCTCTGAGTTAATGAGAGAGGGGGACAGTGATAACTATCTCTGAGTGAATGAGAGAGGGGGGACAGTGATAACTATCTCTGAGTGGATGAGAGAGGGGGGACAGTGATAACTATCTCTGAGTGAATGAGAGAGGGGGGCAGTGATAACTATCTCTGAGTGGATGAGAGAGAGGGGACAGTGATAACTATCTCTGAGTGAATGAGAGAGAGGGGACAGTGATAACTATCTCTGAGTGAATGAGAGAGGGGGGACAGTGATAACTATCTCTGAGTGGATGAGAGAGGGGGGACAGTGATAACTATCTCTGAGTGGATGAGAGAGGTGGGGAGGGGGACAGCGATAACTATCTCTGAGTGGATGAGAGAGAGGGGACAGTGATAACTATCTCTGAGTGGATGAGAGAGAGGGGACAGTGATAACTATCTCTGAGTGAATGAGAGAGGGGGGACAGTGATAACTATCTCTGAGTGAATGAGAGAGGGGGGACAGTGATAACTATCTCTGAGTGAATGAGAGAGGGGGGACAGTGATAACTATCTCTGATTGGATGAGAGAGGTGGGGAGGGGGACAGTATCACGAGCTCTGAGTGAATGAGAGAGGGGGGACAGTGATAACTATCTCTGAGTGAATGAGAGAGGGGGGACAGTGATAACTATCTCTGAGTGAATGAGAGAGGGGGGACAGTGATAACTATCTCTGAGTGAATGAGAGAGGGGGACAGTGATAACTATCTCTGAGTGAATGAGAGAGGGGGGACAGTGATAACTATCTCTGAGTGGATGAGAGAGGGGGGACAGTGATAACTATCTCTGAGTGAATGAGAGAGGGGGACAGTGATAACTATCTCTGAGTGAATGAGAGAGGGGGGACAGTGATAACTATCTCTGAGTGAATGAGAGAGGGGGGACAGTGATAACTATCTCTGATTGGATGAGAGAGGTGGGGAGGGGGACAGTATCACAAGCTCTGAGTGAATGAGAGAGGGGGGACAGTGATAACTATCTCTGAGTGAATGAGAGAGGGGGGACAGTGATAACTATCTCTGAGTGAATGAGAGAGGGGGGACAGTGATAACTATCTCTGAGTTAATGAGAGAGGGGGACAGTGATAACTATCTCTGAGTGAATGAGAGAGGGGGGACAGTGATAACTATCTCTGAGTGGATGAGAGAGGGGGGACAGTGATAACTATCTCTGAGTGAATGAGAGAGGTGGGACAGTGATAACTATCTCTGAGTGAATGAGAGAGGGGGGACAGTGATAACTATCTCTGAGTGGATGAGAGAGGGGGGACAGTGATAACTATCTCTGAGTGAATGAGAGAGGTGGGACAGTGATAACTATCTCTGAGTGAATGAGAGAGAGGGGACAGTGATAACTATCTCTGAATGAAAGAGAGAGGTGGGGAGGGGGACAGTATCACGAGCTCTGAGTGAATGAGAGAGAGATGGGACAGTGATAACTATCTCTGAGTGAATGAGAGAGGTGGGGAGGGGGACAGTATCACGAGCTCTGAGTGAATGAGAGAGGGGGGACAGTGATAACTATCTCTGAATGAAAGAGAGAGGTGGGGAGGGGGACAGTATCACGAGCTCTGAATGAAAGAGAGAGAGATGGGACAGTGATAACTATCTCTGAATGAAAGAGAGAGGTGGGGAAGGGGACAGTATCACGAGCTCTGAGTGAATGAGAGAGGGGGGACAGTGATAACTATTTCTGAATGAAAGAGAGAGGTGGGGAGCGGGACAGTATCACGAGCTCTGAGTGAATGAGAGAGGGGGGACAGTGATAACTATCTCTGAATGAAAGAGAGAGGTGGGGAGGGGGACAGTATCACGAGCTCTGAATGAAAGAGAGAGAGATGGGACAGTGATAACTATCTCTGAATGAAAGAGAGAGGTGGGGAAGGGGACAGTATCACGAGCTCTGAGTGAATGAGAGAGGGGGGACAGTGATAACTATTTCTGAATGAAAGAGAGAGGTGGGGAGGGCGACAGTATCACGAGCTCTGAGTGAATGAGAGAGAGGGGACAGTGATAACTATCTCTGAATGAAAGAGAGAGGTGGGGAGGGGGACAGTATCACGAGCTCTGAGTGAATGAGAGAGAGGGGACAGTGATAACTATCTCTGAATGAAAGAGAGAGGTGGGGAGGGGGACAGTATCACGAGCTCTGAGTGAATGAGAGAGAGGGGACAGTGATAAATATCTCTGAATGAAAGAGAGAGGTGGGGAGGGGGACAGTATCACGAGCTCTGAGTGAATGAGAGAGTGGGGACAGTGATAACTATCTCTGAGTGAATGAGAGAGGGGGGACAGTGATAACTATCTCTGAGTGAATGAGAGAGGGGGGACAGTGATAACTATCTCTGATCGAATGAGAGAGGGGGGACAGTGATAACTATCTCTGAGTGAATGAGAGAGGGGGGACAGTGATAACTATCTCTGAGTGAATGAGAGAGAGGGGACAGTGATAACTATCGCTGAGTGGATGAGAGAGAGGGGACAGTGATAACTATCTCTGAGTGAATGAGAGAGGGGGGACAGTGATAACTATCTCTGAGTGAATGAGAGAGGGGGGACAGTGATAACTATCTCTGAGTGAATGAGAGAGGGGGGCAGTGATAACTATCTCTGAGTGGATGAGAGAGAGGGGACAGTGATAACTATCTCTGAGTGAATGAGAGAGAGGGGACAGTGATAACTATCTCTGAGTGAATGAGAGAGGGGGGACAGTGATAACTATCTCTGAGTGGATGAGAGAGGGGGGACAGTGATAACTATCTCTGAGTGGATGAGAGAGGTGGGGAGGGGGACAGCGATAACTATCTCTGAGTGGATGAGAGAGAGGGGACAGTGATAACTATCTCTGAGTGGATGAGAGAGAGGGGACAGTGATAACTATCTCTGAGTGAATGAGAGAGGGGGGACAGTGATAACTATCTCTGAGTGAATGAGAGAGGGGGGACAGTGATAACTATCTCTGAGTGAATGAGAGAGGGGGGACAGTGATAACTATCTCTGATTGGATGAGAGAGGTGGGGAGGGGGACAGTATCACGAGCTCTGAGTGAATGAGAGAGAGGGGACAGTGATAACTATCTCTGAATGAAAGAGAGAGGTGGGGAGGGGGACAGTATCACGAGCTCTGAGTGAATGAGAGAGTGGGGACAGTGATAACTATCTCTGAGTGAATGAGAGAGGGGGGACAGTGATAACTATCTCTGAGTGAATGAGAGAGGGGGGACAGTGATAACTATCTCTGATCGAATGAGAGAGGGGGGACAGTGATAACTATCTCTGAGTGAATGAGAGAGGGGGGACAGTGATAACTATCTCTGAGTGAATGAGAGAGAGGGGACAGTGATAACTATCTCTGAGTGGATGAGAGAGAGGGGACAGTGATAACTATCTCTGAGTGAATGAGAGAGGGGGGACAGTGATAACTATCTCTGAGTGAATGAGAGAGGGGGGACAGTGATAACTATCTCTGAGTGAATGAGAGAGGGGGGCAGTGATAACTATCTCTGAGTGGATGAGAGAGAGGGGACAGTGATAACTATCTCTGAGTGAATGAGAGAGAGGGGACAGTGATAACTATCTCTGAGTGAATGAGAGAGGGGGGACAGTGATAACTATCTCTGAGTGGATGAGAGAGGGGGGACAGTGATAACTATCTCTGAGTGGATGAGAGAGGTGGGGAGGGGGACAGCGATAACTATCTCTGAGTGGATGAGAGAGAGGGGACAGTGATAACTATCTCTGAGTGGATGAGAGAGAGGGGACAGTGATAACTATCTCTGAGTGAATGAGAGAGGGGGGACAGTGATAACTATCTCTGAGTGAATGAGAGAGGGGGGACAGTGATAACTATCTCTGAGTGAATGAGAGAGGGGGGACAGTGATAACTATCTCTGATTGGATGAGAGAGGTGGGGAGGGGGACAGTATCACGAGCTCTGAGTGAATGAGAGAGGGGGGACAGTGATAACTATCTCTGAGTGAATGAGAGAGGGGGGACAGTGATAACTATCTCTGAGTGAATGAGAGAGGGGGGACAGTGATAACTATCTCTGAGTGAATGAGAGAGGGGGACAGTGATAACTATCTCTGAGTGAATGAGAGAGGGGGGACAGTGATAACTATCTCTGAGTGGATGAGAGAGGGGGGACAGTGATAACTATCTCTGAGTGAATGAGAGAGGGGGACAGTGATAACTATCTCTGAGTGAATGAGAGAGGGGGGACAGTGATAACTATCTCTGAGTGAATGAGAGAGGGGGGACAGTGATAACTATCTCTGATTGGATGAGAGAGGTGGGGAGGGGGACAGTATCACGAGCTCTGAGTGAATGAGAGAGGGGGGACAGTGATAACTATCTCTGAGTGAATGAGAGAGGGGGGACAGTGATAACTATCTCTGAGTGAATGAGAGAGGGGGGACAGTGATAACTATCTCTGAGTTAATGAGAGAGGGGGACAGTGATAACTATCTCTGAGTGAATGAGAGAGAGGGGACAGTGATAACTATCTCTGAGTGGATGAGAGAGGGGGGACAGTGATAACTATCTCTGAGTGAATGAGAGAGGTGGGACAGTGATAACTATCTCTGAGTGAATGAGAGAGGGGGGACAGTGATAACTATCTCTGAGTGGATGAGAGAGGGGGGACAGTGATAACTATCTCTGAGTGAATGAGAGAGGTGGGACAGTGATAACTATCTCTGAGTGAATGAGAGAGAGGGGACAGTGATAACTATCTCTGAATGAAAGAGAGAGGTGGGGAGGGGGACAGTATCACGAGCTCTGAGTGAATGAGAGAGGGGGGACAGTGATAACTATCTCTGAGTGAATGAGAGAGGTGGGGAGGGGGACAGTATCACGAGCTCTGAGTGAATGAGAGAGGGGGGACAGTGATAACTATCTCTGAATGAAAGAGAGAGGTGGGGAGGGGGACAGTATCACGAGCTCTGAATGAAAGAGAGAGAGATGGGACAGTGATAACTATCTCTGAATGAAAGAGAGAGGTGGGGAAGGGGACAGTATCACGAGCTCTGAGTGAATGAGAGAGGGGGGACAGTGATAACTATTTCTGAATGAAAGAGAGAGGTGGGGAGCGGGACAGTATCACGAGCTCTGAGTGAATGAGAGAGGGGGGACAGTGATAACTATCTCTGAATGAAAGAGAGAGGTGGGGAGGGGGACAGTATCACGAGCTCTGAATGAAAGAGAGAGAGATGGGACAGTGATAACTATCTCTGAATGAAAGAGAGAGGTGGGGAATGGGACAGTATCACGAGCTCTGAGTGAATGAGAGAGGGGGGACAGTGATAACTATTTCTGAATGAAAGAGAGAGGTGGGGAGGGGGACAGTATAACGAGCTCTGAGTGAATGAGAGAGAGGGGACAGTGATAACTATCTCTGAATGAAAGAGAGAGGTGGGGAGGGGGACAGTATCACGAGCTCTGAGTGAATGAGAGAGAGGGGACAGTGATAACTATCTCTGAATGAAAGAGAGAGGTGGGGAGGGGGACAGTATCACGAGCTCTGAGTGAATGAGAGAGAGGGGACAGTGATAACTATCTCTGAATGAAAGAGAGAGGTGGGGAGGGGGACAGTATCACGAGCTCTGAGTGAATGAGAGAGTGGGGACAGTGATAACTATCTCTGAGTGAATGAGAGAGGGGGGACAGTGATAACTATCTCTGAGTGAATGAGAGAGGGGGGACAGTGATAACTATCTCTGATCGAATGAGAGAGGGGGGACAGTGATAACTATCTCTGAGTGAATGAGAGAGGGGGGACAGTGATAACTATCTCTGAGTGAATGAGAGAGAGGGGACAGTGATAACTATCTCTGAGTGAATGAGAGAGGGGGGACAGTGACAACTATCTCTGAGTAAATGAGAGAGGGGGGACAGTGATAACTATCTCTGAGTGAATGAGAGAGGGGGGCAGTGATAACTATCTCTGAGTGGATGAGAGAGAGGGGACAGTGATAACTATCTCTGAGTGAATGAGAGAGAGGGGACAGTGATAACTATCTCTGAGTGAATGAGAGAGGGGGGACAGTGATAACTATCTCTGAGTGGATGAGAGAGGGGGGACAGTGATAACTATCTCTGAGTGGATGAGAGAGGTGGGGAGGGGGACAGCGATAACTATCTCTGAGTGGATGAGAGAGAGGGGACAGTGATAACTATCTCTGAGTGGATGAGAGAGAGGGGACAGTGATAACTATCTCTGAGTGAATGAGAGAGGGGGGACAGTGATAACTATCTCTGAGTGAATGAGAGAGGGGGGACAGTGATAACTATCTCTGAGTGAATGAGAGAGGGGGGACAGTGATAACTATCTCTGATTGGATGAGAGAGGTGGGGAGGGGGACAGTATCACGAGCTCTGAGTGAATGAGAGAGGGGGGACAGTGATAACTATCTCTGAGTGAATGAGAGAGGGGGGACAGTGATAACTATCTCTGAGTGAATGAGAGAGGGGGGACAGTGATAACTATCTCTGAGTGAATGAGAGAGGGGGACAGTGATAACTATCTCTGAGTGAATGAGAGAGGGGGGACAGTGATAACTATCTCTGAGTGGATGAGAGAGGGGGGACAGTGATAACTCTCTCTGAGTGGATGAGAGAGGTGGGGAGGGGGACAGCGATAACTATCTCTGAGTGGATGAGAGAGAGGGGACAGTGATAACTATCTCTGAGTGAATGAGAGAGGGGGGACAGTGATAACTATCTCTGAGTGGATGAGAGAGGGGGGACAGTGATAACTATCTCTGAGTGAATGAGAGAGGTGGGACAGTGATAACTATCTCTGAGTGGATGAGAGAGGGGGGACAGTGATAACTATCTCTGAGTGAATGAGAGAGGGGGGACAGTGATAACTATCTCTGAGTGGATGAGAGAGGGGGGACAGTGATAACCATCTCTGAGTGAATGAGAGAGGGGGGACAGTGATAACTATCTCTGAGTGGATGAGAGAGGGGGGACAGTGATAACTATCTCTGAATGAATGAGAGAGGGGGGACAGTGATAACTATCTCTGAGTGGATGAGAGAGGGGGGACAGTGATAACTATCTCTGAATGAATGAGAGAGGGGGGGACAGTGAAAGGATAACAAAAAAATAGTTAAAAATATCTAAAGGGAGAGTGTGTGTGTGTGTGTGTGTGTGTGCACGTCCACGCGTGAATGTGTGTGGGTAGTGATCTAATTAAAAATGTATTTGAAGATCTTTCCCTCTCTGAGTCTCTCCTCTCTGAATAACGCTTCATGTTCCTATGTAATCTCTCCCTTCTGAATAAAGCTTTGTGTTTCTATGTCATCTATCCTTTCTTCAAGAAAGCTTTGTGTTCCTATGTAATCTCTCCCTTCTGAATCAGGCTTCGTGTTCCTAGGTATTCTCTCCTCTCCAAACGACACAAATGTGGTAACGATGAGATGGCCTGTAAGGGAGTAGGTCAGAGAACTGGCAGTTTGGTGCCAGGAAACAACCTCTCCCTCAATGTGAGTAAGACTTAGGAGCTGATCGTGGCCTACTGGAAAAAGCGAGCCGAACAGGCCCATATTCACATCGACAGGGCTGTGGTGCAGCAGTTTGAGAGCTTCAACTTCCTTGGTGTCCACGTCACCAACGATCTATCATGGTCCAAACATACCAAGACAGTCGTGAAGAGGGCACGACAAAACCTTGTCCCCCTCAGGAGACGGAAAAGATTTGGCATGGGTCCCCAGATCCTCAAAAGGTTCTACAGCTGCACCATCGAGAGCATCCTGACTGGTTGCATCACCGCCTGGTATGACAACTGCTCTGACCGTAAGGCGCTACAGAGAGTATTGCGTACGGCCCAGGACATCACTGGGTCCAAGCTTCCTGCCATTCAAGACCTATATACCAGGTGGTAACAGAGGAAAGCCCAAAGATTTGTCAGAGACTCCAGTCACCCAAGTTGTAGACTGTTTTCTCTGCTACCGCACGGCAAGCGGTACCGGAGCGCCAAGTCTAGGACCAAAAGGCTTCTCAACAGCTTCTACCCCCGAGCCATAAGACTGCTGAACAATTCATAAAATCACCAACGGACCATTTACATTGACCCCCCCTCCCTTTAGTACACTGCTGCTACTCACTGTTTATTATCTATGCATAGTCAATTCACCCCCAACTCAACTAACCTGTACCCCCTCACAAAGACTCAGTACCGGTACCCTCTGTATATAGCCTCCACATTGACTCTGTACCGGCACCCTCTGTATATAGCCTCCACATTGACTCTGTACCGGTACCCCCTGTATATAGCCTCCACATTGACTCTGTACCGGTACACCCTGTATGTAGCCTCCACATTGACTCTGTACCGTAACACCCTGTATATAGCCTCCACATTGACTCTGTACCGGTGCCCCCTGTATATAGCCTCC